>NC_046972.1:22031289-22113789 GCF_009769545.1 Cyclopterus lumpus | reverse complement strand
AGTAACATGCAAGATGTGTTTGTTTGAGCTTGGGAGGAACTTCCGACACATCGAGTCAGGAATCTCTCGCGCTGGCTCGAAGAGTGAGCAGATGGATCGGATTCGGCCTTGAAGTTCAGGGCTTTAATCTACATCTGGGTTTAAATGTGGCCCCTTTGTTTTGTTGTCACAAGCTTTTTAAAAAAGAGATTTTTTTTTTTTTTTTTTTTTTTTAAATCCCAACAATGGTTGCGCCCCTGTTGGGTTTCCTCGTATTGATTTTATGTATTCTTTATAGTTTTACCACGATGTATTGTTTAACGTGCTCCAGCCTCTTCTTCTCTCCCGGTCCATCATTTCCAGCACTTGTGAATAACTAAAACCTAAAATGTCTACACCCACATGTCTTCCCAGCCGTGTTCGCCGATGATGTCGATGGCTTTCTGATGTTCTCCGGCCGACAGGTACATCTCCGCCGCCGCCCGGGGCTCCTTGCTGCTCTTGGCCCAGTCCGCCTGCTTGGTCATCAGGATCCGGGAGCTCTTGGGGTCCGTCGCTCCGACGAAGTCCTGCGAGAGAAAGACACCCCCCATGCCACGGTTACAAATGTCATTACCACACCAATGGGGGGGGGGGGGGGGGGGGTCACTGGGAAGGCCCCATTAACACTGGTTACAAGCGAGAGATGTCAAGGCTGTTATAAATCTATGAGGAGCAGTAATTAAAACATTTTACACTAATGTACCGCCCACCTTGAGACACAAAAAAAGAAATAAAAAAAAAAAGAAGAAAATTATAATAATATTAATTATATTTATATATATATTTAATTTAATTTTTTACGACATGACGGCCAGCACGAGCACTGACCCGACCCGGTAAAATCAACATGTATATGTACATTTGATGGTATTTATATATCATATACTGAATATAATTATACGATTGGATGGCCCTGCCGAGTGTAACGATATCCGATATCGGGCCACACGAGGAGGACCGGTTCAGAACCTGTGTGGGTCAAGGCCGAGTCGGGGAGGAAGAGAGTAACACAAACAGCGGGCAGCGAGCCCTCCGGTGTCCATCCTACCTAAAACAAACAGCCTGCAGGACCAGATGGCCACATAAATATACAACAGCCACATCAAACACACACACACACACACACACACACACACACACAAATATACACGAGCGAGTCAGAGCGGTGTCATCCGCTGCAGCAACGCGAATGTAAAGCTTGACGATCAAAGTGTCCGCCCTCCCACACACACACACACACACACACACACACACACACACATATATATATAAGCACGAGTGTGGCTCAACTCCAGCCGACCTCGTCTCAGTGATCATGTAAATTCTCCCCCTTTTGTGCTCCATTTCCACCTCCAACTATGTGTGTAAGTTACACAGATATGTCTGTGAAAGCACGCTGTGTGTGTGTGTGTGTGTGTGTGTGTGCGTGTGTGTGATCAGATGATACATGTGGAGATTCCAGTGATATACGAGGCGATGAAAGACAGACGGTAAAGGGGGGGGGGGGGGGAGGTGGGGGCAGGGGGGCAGGGCCCCAACTTGGCATAACTGCGCATGATGAGGAAAAACACATGTTCTACACCCTTAAAACATGCAGCGCTTTCCAGGTCGTTCCTGTCCGTATTGATACAAAAGTATGTTTTACGTGTGTGTGTCTGTGTGTGTGTGTGTGTGCGCGCGCGTGTCACCTTGGCGTACTCGAACATGCGCAGGTCCGTGTACATGCTCAGGGCTCTGGATTCGTGGCCGGTGCGTTTGTAGAGCTTGGCTGCCTCGTGGAATTTCCCCTGGTAGGCATAGACGTCTGCCAGGAACAGCTCATTGTCGCTCTCGCCCCGCTTCTTCCTCTCCTGCGAATCAGTCGACACAAACACCGGCATGTGTGCGGAGGTAAACACTCGCATTGGAAGTACACACACACACACACACACACAAAAAGGGCACTAAAAGCTTGGCTTGCAGGATGCAATCAGCATCGCCTCTGAGCGCACACGAGACTCTTACAGGAAAGAGTGTTTATACCGTACGATAAACATTTATTTCATGTGACTGAACAAACAGGAGGATAGTTCCCAACTTTCTCCAGGCACAAGCGGAAGAAGCCTTCGCTTCGCTCTGTGTGTGTGTGTGTGGGTGCGTGTGTGTGTGTGTGTGCTGTCATTCAGAATACAGGTTTTTAAGTGTAGCTCAGGGCAAAGCCTTGCAATAAATAAAAAAAGGTATGACGACCATTAATAAGTGTGACTGATGCAGCCTCGTCTGAACTCAATGACGTCAACTAAAAAAATCATAAAAGAAATAATACTATACAAGAATACACAATATTGAAGCGTTACCTCGATGCTACTGATGAGTTCCAGGTAGCGCAGGTCTCTGATTCTAATGAAGGCCTGAGAATTGGGAGGACAAGAGATCATTTGGGAGGACGTCATGTGTTTTTTCTTCTGCATCAATCAAAATCAGAGATTTGGCTACCGGAGAGTTTGCAGATGACCGTGAAGTCTCAAAGAGTGAAGCTCAAAGCAAATAAGTAATGTACTGTCGCCACATTTTGGAGGTAGTTGCTGCTATTTGTGTATGCTTTTATGATTCTGTGAAGATAAAAAGCAGTGGGATGAGCCGGTTGGTGTGTGTGTGTGTGTGTGTGTGTGTGTGTGTGTGTGTGTGCGTGTGTGAGACTGGCCTTCTTGGCGGTGTCAAAGTCGAGTCCCTCCAGGGCATCTGTGGCTAGATCCCTCCAGTCGCTGTCGGTCACGCCGAGACAGGCGATCTGGTAGGCCTCCTTATACATCTTCCTCTCCAGGTACTGGTACATGGGCGCCGACTGAGCGGAGCAACAAGGCGGAGCAAAACCAATCAATGAATAGGAAGACAACATCTACTCACCACACACACACACACACACACACACACACACACCGATGTCAGACGCGCGGCACACACCTGAGGCACCTCCACAGCCGACATGGCGTAGACGTGGAGGCAGAAGATCTTGGAGCCGTTGTAGCCGACCATGAAGCCCTGCATCTTCTGCTGGTGGACGGGGAAGTTGCTCGCCTTGATGTTGAGGTAGCCGTTGCCGGAGAAGCACAGCATGTCCTCGCACTGTGTGTTCCAGGCCACGCTGTTGGCGTTGGGCTCCTGTAGGGCGAGCGAAACGAGAGGAGGCAGGTGAGGGATGGAAGGCGGGGACACGAGGTGACACGAGTACGTGGACCTAATGCAAACTATTACACGTTGTATTCCCTCCATGCTGCACACGCCCGTTCCTCAGCCATCCCCCTTAACTCTCTCCACCCGGCCCGCTGACCTGAAAAAGCAGCTCCGCGTTGTTGATGTCGTAGACCAGGAGGGTGTTGTGCTCGTCCACCACGGCCAGCTTGTTGCGGGAGGCGCTCATGTCCAGGCAGCGCACCGAGGTCGACAGCTTCAGCAGCGTGATGGGAAACAGGTTGTCGACGAATATCTTCAGGATCTACGAACGACAGGCAGAGCAAAAAAAAAAAAAAAAAATCTGAATAGAGGATCGGGAACTGTAATAAAATAATAAAAATGGGAAAGACAAAAAGAAAAAAAAAAAACTTCTTTTCATGTTCAAATTCCCGGAGCACCGGGTGTCATTTCTAAAAGGTTACCTAATGTTTCCCCCGAGGTACTCACGGAGCCATTCTTTAAGCCGACTAGCAGGCCCTCTCGGCCCGGCGGGCCACCGATCACTTTGATGTAGCGAATCAGAGACTCCATCACCCATTCCTTCTCCTTGACGCTGGTGAAGGACAGGCACTGGAGCCTCTTCTCCTGCAGGGAAAACAGTTTTTAACACGTGAAACACCGACTGGTTCAAGTGTGACGCAAAAAAGTTTAAAATGTATTATCATTTCACGGTGTGTTCATCACGCCCTGTACACAAAACGCATTGTTCGTTTTAAAAACAGAAAGCAACGCCGTAAAAAGATAAAAACGATGAGTCGATTCGACGCGGCCCGTTTATGTGGTCTGAAAGCCGTCTAGAAGGCATGATCCCTGTTCGAGAGGGATCTGAAGCACCCCTCTGTCGCACACACAGACGGATTAAAAAAGAGGAAATAACCTCTTGTGTTATGGCTGCTCCTCCTCCAATAGCAGCCTCTGTCAAACACATAGAGACGAGAAGCAGAGAGGAACCCCAAAAGACACCCGCTGGTTCGGCTCCCCCCTTTTCGTTTCGGGCTGTCTCGCTTTTAGTTTGAAGACGGCTGAGAAAGGCGAGCGGGGACGGAGGCTGCCGCGGGGGCCACGTGCACAGCTGGAGCCTTTTTGCAAACTAGGCAGAAACATCTGGAAAGCCATTGCGATCCCGTGATATTATTGTTCTTCGCCGGGCTGTTTTTTTGGGGAGGGGGGGCTAGTGTCGGATGGCTGAACGCTGACTCACTCCGCGCTTCCAACGCCGTTAATACTTCTCAAATGTCTCTACGGGCCTCTTGCGCAATCCTGTGCGAGCGTGCGTTAAGAGTCCTTTGCAAAAAAAAAAAGGACATCTCATCTCAGTGTCATCTCAGGTCAGCGGAATTGAGTCTTGCGAAGCACAACTGAAGGAGAATCGTTTGAGGGGAAAAAAACCCGAAGAACCGGCTCCAGGAGAAGAGAGCGAGACATTTTTTTTTCACGTAATCACATTTCACAAAACGAGTGTTTTGAATGGTTTGTTTTTTTTCTTCTTCTTCTTCTTCTTCTTCTACCGCACAACCACATGGCTCCTCTGACCTGACACAGGATGATATGCTGGGAACAGACCACCAGCAGGTTGCACTCAAACTTCCTGCAGATCTTCTCCTTGATCCGGTAGTGCATGTCGGAGGTGTCGTCCGAGTAGAGCTCGTAGATGAGGATCTTCTCGGGCAGCTGGATCGCCAGGCGGTTTCTGTAGATGGCGATCTTCTTCACCAGCTCGCGGCACTTTATCCTCACTGGGGGAAAAGGAGGGACGTTTTAAGTGGTGTTATCTTCGCCAATGCGTCCAGTGGAATGAGTGTTGCTGCAGTTACGCTGCTCTTTATTCAGTGTGTGTGTTTTAATACAAATTCCAGCATTTATTTTTAAACTAGTAATGAATGAATATTGATAGGACAGGATGTAGTTGATGTAAAGACATGTAATATATAAACGTTTGTATTTTAATGCCTCTTTAACGTTGCTCGTGGAGCCAACCGAGATGCTCAAAGACACAAGAGAAAGCAAAAAAAAAAGTGCACCTTTTTGCTCCGTGATGAGGTGCTGCACAATGACATCCGTCATGCTGTCTCTGTACGCGTAGCGATCTTTGTAGAGGCCGTGAACCGTGCTGAAGATGAGTTGGTAGCAGGCGATGGTCCCGTCCTGGCAGCCCAACACCTAGATAAGAGAGAGAGAGAGAGAGAGATAGCAATGCAGCCGCACATCCTATTAACACCTCTAAGAAAAGAACCTGCAAGAGTGAGAAGAGAAGAGAATCTGCCAGCAGCCAATTCTCTCCTGTATGCCCCATCGCTTTCGGCTAAATATAGTGAAAAGGAGAGAGGAAAAAAAAAAAGAAAAAAAGAAGGTGCTACGGTGTTACTGTTAAATAAAAAATCACTTGCTTGTGCGTGTAGCTAAATCAGATTAAATGTATCAGATGCAGAGCGACTCTCTGAACGGATGCTCCGAGCTTTACATGTTCTCACTATTATTTAAGGATCATTTCTCCGAGACGTATAGCTACCCACCACAAAGTTGGAGTCGGGCTTAACCCGGCACGTCCACACCCAGGCGCTCTGCTCTCCGATGGCGCCGAGACGCACGCCGTCCTTCGTGTAGAGGGACGCCTGCTTGTCGGAGCCCCCCATGACGATGTACTCGCCCTTGGAGAAGTAGCCGACGCAGCAAGGGTCGTAGGTGAGAGGCTTGTCTTTTCCAATCTGAGAAGAGACGAAAAGAGAGAGAGAGAGAGAGAGAAGTGAACATTGAAACGAAGAATAAAAAGTATCATCTCTCGTATTTATTGCGTTCAACCCCCCGTAAAGACGTAAAAGAAAAAAAAAGTTGGCTCCGGTTTAAACAGCCTCTATAATATTAATGTTCAAAGACAATAAGCACAAGGTATCAGTGTCCCTTTAACTCGCGTCTGTTTCTCCTCAGTCTGGGAAGAAAAAAACTATTTTTTTTTTTTTTTTTTTTTTAAAAGAAGGCTGGCTGACAATCAGTTATTTTTCTTTCATTGGGAACAATTCCTGGTGCTGTAATCAAAACAGAATGTTCACTTAAATAATAATAATAAAAAAAAAAAGAGGCCAATGACAACATACGAGCCAACGGGGAACGGAGTAATGAACAGTGCATACTTGTCTGTAATTACCGTAAGGCCCACAGGGGAATTCAGGAGGACAGTGAGGGGGCCATTATGGCATAGCACGCAGGACCACTTCCAATGCACTGTTATGGTTTCAATAGAGCATGACGGGCTTATTACAACAGGAAATGCAGGTCTTAAACTCAGTTAAGTGTTCCCGATGCCACACATTCTGGACAGATAAACAAGAGGGAGTATTGTAGCTGCAGCGTGTGATAGCACGTACAGTGAGCTGATGGCGTCTGGTATTTTATAATGAGACCGCTTATATTCAGTCATCTAAATGGACTTTTAAACAGTTTTCAAGTGGCAAGGAGAGGATCAATCTTTTTTTTTTTTTTATTAGAACGTGTCGCACATGTAAGTAAGTACTTGCCACGTCACCATGCTGGTTGTATTTTGGGCATACCGTATGATGATGTACACAGGAAGTATAGTACGTATGTGGTGTTCACCTGCTTTCCACTGAGCTGATAAAAGGACAGCTTCTGACCCCAGTCGGCCACGGCCAGAATGTCATTGTGCTCGTCCCTGTGGAAATACAACAACAACAACAACAACAACAAAAAAGACTTTGGGCATAAGCACTCCTGTCAACACGCTGCACGATTGGGGCTTTGGTTGTTTAGCTAATGACGACGGTGTGAATAAAAGCAGCGCTTTCCCCCCTGAACAACTCAAGGACTTTAGCTTTTGCCATGTTTGTATTTGCTTTATCATGACTTTTGCATTTATTATCATTGCCATTTAGAGTCAGCCTCGGTATCTATCCACGCAGGCCTGCGTTCCCCCCTGTTGGAAGCGTCCATGAGCAAAGCATTAAATCCCTAAAGCAGCAGAAGAGACACTATTCACTGGCTGACCTCAAGCTCCGACCTCCCTGTTGTATTTCATAGAGAGATTTTAAATCTCAATGGGACTGTTGAATAAAAGCGTTAAAATAAATACATCTGGTGCATCGTCTCTCATCAATGCCCTCTTTAAGCTCCCTTCTTCCTGTGTGCCCTCTTCCTCTCAATTAACCTGCGTTGCAGTCCTCTGTCATGGCTACAGCTGTGCTCCTGGCTTAGACTGTAGGGGGCATCAAAGAACATGGACCTCTGCTTCAAGGTGCCATGTGCCTCTCCCTTATGGAAACACCAACGCTCCCTGGTTGACCGCTGCCACCTGCTGGCCCCACACAAGCTACTCACTTAAAATGCAACATACTCTCTCAAAGAGCACATCATTTTCTTAAAATTGTGGCACATGCGTGTGTGTGTGTGTGTGTGTGTGTGTGTGTGTGTGTGTGTGGGATTTAATAAAAAAACTAAATTGGTGAATTGTATTTCATAAATTATTATGGTGCAGTAATGAATTGGAGACGAACTTCGAGGGGTTCCAGGATATGGACCAGATGGGGGAAGCGGAGCCTCCGGGACGCTCGATCTTGACCTTCTCCTCTCCGTTCTTGTTCCGAATGCTCACCACTCCGTTCATCATGCCGAGGGCAAGGTACTGGCCGTCGTTTGTCCACCTTTTCAAATCAAAATGAAAACATCAACATATGAACGTGTCGCAACAAAGCGTACCGATGTGACGACTTAGGAACCTCGCTCACCCGCAGCATGTGATTTTACTGCTCACTTTATGTTTGTTTACGGATTTCTGCTCCGGGGACCAGAGACCTAAGAATGTATACAACATTTAAAAAGAAGATATCCATGGCGACGATTTTCTATACTCATAGGTGCGTAGTTTATTACGCACAAGTGCCTTAAAACGCATTGGTGCACTTACCAACGTCCCCAGAAGAACAGGAGGCAAGTTGGTGCGTGACAGGGTTGTAGGCAATGCACTGGATGGGGTCGTTGTGACTGCAGATGAACAAACGAGAAGAAGAAGAGATGACGTAATACGCAGAGGACGCGTTCGTAGTTTGAGTGATGCGCCAGAGTGACACTTACGTATATCTCAAGATACCCTCCAGTTTCGAGGTCCAGATGATGATGCTTTTGTCCGCTGACCCCGAGGCAAACCTTTTACCTGTAAGAGGGACGGAGTTAGCGCGATGACAACGATACAGGACAACGTGGAGTGTAAATGGAAAGCCACTCGAGTACCATCTTTAGCGTAGGCCACACAGTACACTAAGTCTTTGTGTCCTTTTAAAGGCTGGATAATCGCTCCATCTGCGACATCATAAACCTGCAACCAAAAATTTAATTACATTAAATATGAATGCATGCATTCTCTAGATGTATGGCCCAAATAAACCCTGGAAAGCCTTACCAGGACACGAAGCCCTGCAGCAATGATGAGTTGGCTGCCATCTGGCTTGAAGGCAAGGTCATAAACACTGCAACAACAACAACAAAATAGATTGAGGAAACATGACATCTCAAATTTGATGATTTTCTGCTTTGCTCATTTTTCTTTAATAATTATAAACTTAATATCTTTGGATATCTTTGGACTTCTTATCAGACCGAATCCGAAATGTATTTAGCTCGAGGAAATATAGACGGGTCATTTTTCATTATTGTATTTTTTGTTGTCTTTGGTTTATAGATCCAATTTTGTTTTTTGCAGTATGGCAAAACAGAAATCGAATCACAATAAATCTTTTTTCTTTTATATCTAATTTTTTTGATGGTTACCAAATTGATAGGAAATAGAATCACAATAAATCTTTTTTCTTTTATATCTGATTTTCTTGAGGGTTACTTAATTGATAAGGATTCAGGATATGAATATATCAGCATTGTGCTGCTGCCTATACCTTTTAAGTTATATTGTATGCTAGATTGTATATAGGCTTTGTTCATTGTATTGTGTGTGATGACTGAATAAAACACCACAACTATTACTACTACCACTACCACTACTACTACTAATACTACCACTACCTCTACTACTACCACCACTACTACTAATACTACCACTACCACCACTACTACTACTAATACTACCTCTACTACTACCACTCCTAATACTACCTCTACTACTACCACTACTACTACTAGTACTAATAATACTACCACTACCTCTACTACTAATACTACCACTACCACCACTACTACTACTAATACTACCTCTACTACTACCACTCCTAATACTACCTCTACTACTACCACTACTACTACTAGTACTAATAATACTACCACTACCTCTACTACTACCACTACCACTACTAGTACTAATAATACTACCACTACCACTACTACTACTACCACCACCACCACTACTACTAATACTACTACTACTAGTACTAATAATACTACCACTACCTCTACTACTACCACTACTAATACTACCACCACCTCTACTACCACTACCACTACTACTACCACCACCACTACTACTACTACTAATACTACCACTACTACTACTACTAGTACTAATAATACTACCACTACTACCACCACCACCACTAGTACTAATAATACTACCACTACCTCTACTACTACCACTACTAATACTACCACCACCTCTACTACCACTACCACTACTACTACTAATACTACCACTACTACCACCACCACCACTAGTACTAATAATACTACCACTACTAATACTACCACCTCCACTACTACTACTGCTACCACTACTACTACTACCACCACCACCACCACCACCACCACCACCACCACCACCACCACCACCACCACCACCACCACCACCACCACCACCACCACCACTACTACTACTACTACTACTACTACTACTACTACTACTACCACCACTACTACTACCACCACTACTACTACCACCACTACCACTACTACTACTACCAATATTACTACCACTACCACCACTACCACTACTACTACTACCACCACCACTACCACTACTACCACTACTACTACTACTACCACCACTATTACTACCACTACCACCACTACTACTACTACTACCACCACTATTACTACCACTACCACCACTACTACTACTACTACTACCAATATTACTACCACTACCACCACTACTACTACTACCATCACTACCACCACTACCACTACTACTAATACCACCACCACTACCACTACTACTACTACCACTACTACTACTACTACCACCACTATTACTACCACTACCACCACTACTACTACTACTACCAATATTACTACCACTACCACCACTACTACTACTACCATCACTACCACTACTACTACTACTACTACTACTACCACTACCACCCCACTACTACCAATATTACTACCACTACCACTACTACTACCACCACTACCACCAATATTACTACCACTACCACCACTAACACTACTACTACCACCACTACCCCACTACTACCAATATTACTACCACTACCACTACTACTACCACCACTACTACCAATATTACTACCACTACCACTACTACTACCAATATTACTACCACTACCACTACTACCACTACCACTACCACTACAACAAGGTCCACTTGTTAGTTTTTTCTGGGAACATGTTTTCCTCGTGCAGCTAACGGGCTTTATATAAACCCTGTTTTGCATATTGACAATAAATCATCCTTGAACGCTTGATTGTGGCCACAACAGCTGCTCTGCAATGCAGTTACAGCCCAATAAAAGGTCCATTCATAAAATAAAGAAAGAAATCTGCTGCCTTGGGGTCCAGATAGATAATCTATAAATCCAAGTTGAGGATGGTTTACATGCGACTTTACGTTATCAGCAGGAAAGCAAAAGGCGTAACCTAGTAACCGAGCCCTCTTGCATTAACCGTAAAGCAGAACCAACTGACGTATGTCGCTTTGCGTTAACGTGAGCTTCAACTGAACGTTGTACCGTAACCATTGGTTGAGAGAACATTAATTGCGCACAACAAAAAATAGGATAACAATAGCGCACGCTAATCATAAACCAGCTTTGGTATCCGTCAAATTAAAACTAAACGAGTTGCTGCCCCCGGCGGACGCTAACATCACCAGTTTGCATAGCAACCGCCGTTGCTAACCACCGAGCGTTGCGTCCCAGCAACAAACCGGGGTTGAAAGACGTAAAAAAGCAAACGTGGAGACCCTCACCATTGATCGCGGATTGTTTCTTTCCACGCTAGGACGGCTCTCATCTCCGCCCTTGTGTTTTTATGTTCGTGTCAACAGGTTGTCGCTCGCTCGCTCTCTTTTTTCATGCTAAGCTCCCGTTTTTTGTTTTTTTTTTCGCGATTCGTCCTCACTGCGCAGACTCGGGATCTGCTCGCTACTTCCGGTATTGGTTGGAGCTGACTGGCTCCAGTGTTGACATCAGAACGTCTGTGGTCTGCACCCCTGTGAGGAAAGGAGGAGTACGAGGGTTAGTCAACTAGTTTATTGTCTGCTGATCATGTCAGAGTCTGCCGTTAAAAGTTAGATCCATTATATGTTAAGACTTGATGTGTTGTTTATGTGTATTTTTAACTGTATTGTGGATATGGATGTCAACAACAACAATGTAATTGTGTATATGTTAAGGAACCAGGAATGGCTACAGATGTGGGAGGAAGGGAAAAAACCCAAAGTCAGCTTGTGGATAATGATTTGAACAGCACACCTCTCAAGATGCTCACGAGCTGTGACACCCGGCTGGAGACCGGCGACAAGAAAAACAACCAAAGTCCCAAAAGTGAAGACGCCTCCCGCCGTACGTCCACGTTGCCCCGTGGCTGGATCCGAGAGGTTAGGCGGCGGAAAACAGGCAAGACAGCTGGCAAAATGGACATCTACATTACAAGGTGACTCATTGTTTCCTCAGACTCAGTGCTTTGGAAAAAAAAGTGTTGTATTGATTTTTCTTCTTTTTTTTTTCTCTCTCTCTCTCTTTCTTTCTCTCTGTTGTGCAAAGCCCCCAGGGGCAGAAGTTCCGCTCCAGAACATCTCTGCATGCTTTCCTCCTGAAAGATGGAGAAGGGATCTTAGACATAAACCTCTTTGATTTCACCGCATCCAAGGACGACGTCGCCGCTTCCCGGTTAGCCGCCTCCAAACGGGGACGGAGGACGAGAAAGAAAAGACACGCGGTCGGACAGCAGGAGGCAACGGATTCCCCTCCGAATAAATCTAAGAGAGCCTCTTCCTGCCTCAGGAGTGCCGCTGAAGACGGAGAAGTGAAGAGTGGCACACCAGCTGCATCTTCGACCACAGAGGACGACGTCGGACCGCAGGAGTCTCCTCACAGGGCGGGTCAGCTGAGGGGGAAGCTGCTCCGACCGCCTCCTCCCAGTAAAGAACAAAACACTCCCGCAGCGCACGAGGACGAGGAGGCCGACTCGAGGCCTCCTGTGCCAACGCTGAACGTGGAACCGGCCACTGAGAGCGAGGATGAGGATGAGGAGAGCGAAGGCGACTACGAGACTGATTTTGAACTGGAGGCCGACTCGAGGCCTCCTGTGCCAACGCTGAACGTGGAGCTGGCCACTGACAGCGAGGGCGAGAATGAGGATGAGGATGAGGATGGGGGAGGCGGAGAGGAGAACATAGGCGACTACTACGTTAGTTTTAATCTGGAGGCCGACGGTCATCGGGATGAGGAAGCGGCGTTACCGGACCTCGCTGGTGGGAGCTGCACACCAGTCAGCGGTTCCCAGAATAGTAAGTATGATTCATCACTGTCTCACAGCTTGGAAAAGCAGCAGCTCAAGTTAACAAGCAGAATGTTCTTTAAGGGCAGAGTCCAATAGTTACTTAACTTCAGATTAGACCCCCAAAAAATTGTCGATTGTATTTCTTTGCATTTGAAATACCACAAAGTATCCTAAATATTCACCCACCGTACCACTTTACATTCATTTCCACTTCATTTAGAAGGTGTTTGGGTTCGTGCACATCCATAAATAATACATATTTAAAATTAGATTCTAAAATCTAGACTTTGTGGGTTTTTGTGAGATACGCAGAGCAGTTTTATTTAATTCAAAATATATGTGCGCGCTCTGGAAAGCAATATTAATAACGTTAAATCAAACATCTCAGCAATAAGTAAATCAAACATTAGAGCAGGAATTCACTTACACATTGACAATATATCAGAAGAAAGAAATGTGTGTTTAAACATACATATTTATATATATATATATATATATATATATATATATATATATATATATATATATTTATAAATATATATATATATTTATATATATATATATATTTATATATATATTTATTTATTAACTGTTTCCTGTCTGCCTAGAGTCCAAGAGTGTGGAAGACAAACGGAAAACAAGCCCTTATTTCAGCAGGAAACTCTGCAGAGATGGTAAGGTTAAAAAGAGAAAAGCTGTATTTGTATGCATAAATCATACCTCAACATTAAGGAGACACGTCTGCACACAGGCCCGAGCCCACCCAGGAGGAAGGCCTTCAGGAAGTGGACGCCCCCTCGCTCGCCCTACAACCTGGTACAGGAAACCCTTTTCCACGACCCCTGGAAGCTCCTGGTGGCCACCATCTTTCTGAACAAGACCAGCGGTGAGCGAGCTACCAACATTACACACGATGCATTGCAACAGTGAATGTAACGAACGCCTTTCAACAAACACAGGCAAGATGGCCATACCGGTGCTGTGGCAGTTCTTCGAGCGGTACCCGTCCGCAGAGGTGACCCGCGAGGCCGACTGGAAGCCCGTGTCTGAACTCATGAAGCCCCTCGGCCTGTACGAGCTCCGAGCCAAAACGCTCGTACGCTTCTCAGGTGAACGTGCTCGTCTTTAATACGGGAATTACAGTATTTAATATGTGGCCACTGCAGATTTGTATGGTTTTAATAAATAAATAAAAACTCCCAATGCCCTTTTTTTTTTCCCCCCTCCTCCTGCGTAGATGAATACCTCGCCAAAGAGTGGCGTTACCCCATCGAGCTGCACGGGATCGGGAAGTACGGCAACGACTCCTACAGGATCTTCTGCGTGGGCGAGTGGAGAGAGGTGAGTCCGTTTTTTGTTTTTTGGAACGTCCACGAATGCCAAACGTCACGGCATATTTTTAACCGACGTCTTTTTTTTTTTTTTTACCTTAAAAAAGGTGAAGCCCGAAGATCACATGTTAAACAAATACCACGGCTGGCTGTGGGAGAACCACGAAATGCTCGGAATCTGAAACGCGACGCACGAGGAACCGCGAGGAAGACGTGCACATCACGTAAAATCACACGTTACTTTAGCATCACGATGAACCTGAATGCCTTTAAAAAAATATATATATATACTAATTATGCAGCAATATTACTTCTTCCTTTTAAAACTGTTTTTATGTGTACTGTGAAATAAAAATGGTTTTAAAGTGGTTAAAAAGTTGAAATGATTCACGAGTGGATTATTCGGTCCGTCCTCTGACCGGTTGTCTCGCCTCGTCTCTTCATACGAATGGAAGACATCTTCTGACGGTGTCTGGTTCGTCCATTGTCTCAGGCTGGTGACCTTTCCTATTGAGCGCACTGACACATGACCTTGAATGCCACACAGCAGCTTTCTTTTTGACGAGGGGGGGGGGGGGGTAATTAAACCTGATTCCCAAGGCAACTGTTGCCACGGCCAAAAAAAAACACTCAGTGAATACACAGGCACAGTTTAATCTCTAACTAGTGGCCGGCACAGTCATTTGCTCTATTTACATATGCAGCTGTAAAGAGAGATAATTAAATAGTGCTGGATTTGGCACTTTTGAAAGACTTCTCAGGTGGAACAGAAGAAACGGCTTGAACTTCAAAATGAGACTACGTAAGAAAACGGCGCCTTTTTTTTTTCTTCCTCCTCCAATTGTTGTCTATTTAAAAAAATAAAAGTTAATAGCATCTTAAACAGTTACTCCGTTACCACAGCAGCCATCTCTACAGCCTCCACACATGTGTGCGTTCCTCACGGCGCACTTCCTGTCCGGCAGAGCCGCTGCCTGCTGGTCACCCCCGTGACATTTCCCAGCATCACAGACTCGGCCCGGCTGTGGACGAGCTGTCAGGTAAGCAAAGATTATTTTTTCACACTTCATCCAGTGCCCGTATCGCATAACAAGGAAGATTGTGTTTATTTTGGGGAGGTAAAAAACAACAACAACAAACAACAACAAAATGCTCCCATAAATCTGCTTCTCCAGAATATTCCAAGACTGAACCCTTTGCATCCACCTTTGGTCCATAAACGCATCGTCAGTCTGGAGACGCCTGCTGTTCACCACCACAACCACCAGAGGTCACTGACGATGCAGAGGAGAGAGCACCACAGGTCAGGGCCATCTGAAGGATCTCTTCCCATCACAGAGCTGCCTTAAATGCCCTAACCTCACGGTGGTTTGTGTGTCAGGTATCATCAAGTGTGGCGAAAACCTTTCTACGGAACCAGCAGTGAGAGAGAAGAGTACAGGTAAATTGATAAAACACGTCCAACGATTGCATAACTCGTGTTGACAACATAAAAAAATTAAAAAAAACTCTCACTGCAGGAAGGAGATGCGCGAGCAGTTAATGAGGCAGATGGAGGAGAAAGGCGTCGCACTGAAGCTGCAGCTGGCCAGCAAGGCGGAGGACGCCGAGCATCTCCGAGAGGTGGACCGCCTCGCCCTCTCCGGTGAGAGAGAGCGAAGGATCCAGCACAGCAAAGCAATGACGGCCTACAGAGACGAGAACAAGAGGGTAAAGCCCCACGTTATTCATCTTCCCCCTCACAATGGGGGGACAGATAATGCTTCCACTTGCCGGATGCTCTCGGGTTACAGCGGGGAGTGTTTTGAGGTTTTCTTTGTGTGTTTGTATGCAGCTAATGGAGCAGAGCTGGAGGGATAGAGCACTAACGCGCTCCCAGGAGAGCCTAAAGGAGAGAGAGCTGCTGTGCCTCAACCCCATTAACTGGACTGGAACGCTCAAATAGGACGAGCCTCGACAGCCGGAGTCCAAAGTCTGGGTTTCACTCCTCGCCGTACAGCGTCGGATGGAACTGGGATGTTTGGCACATGTAATTAGTGCCGTCTGAGCTCATTAAAAAGGGACTTTTGTAAACTGGGAAGAAGCGGTTGAAACTGTCCAGCAACCCTTTGAGTATACGAGAATGCTGATGCATCTCCCATCTTACACTGCACTCCTAAACTAGTCAGACAGCTGACTGTTCTTTTTCTTTAGTATCAAAACAATGCAGCAGTCATTTTTTAAAATTATTTTTGTGCCTATTCCTCGTCAAAATCTGGTGCCTACATTACCCACAATGCAACATTTCTGTTATGCCAGTCATGAGGAGGTCTGGTGAACTCGCTTCCTTGTAACTCCTATTTCTTTTTAATTTTCAAACTTGTAGTCTTTTTAAAAAAAAAAACAGATTTCATGCAGCTCTCTCTGTGGCCACGACATACTTTATACTATTAATTTAACTATTTTCACGTGTGGAGAAGTATTCACAAAGACCTGTAAACTGACTGACTGTGTAAAAAAGCCTTTAAGAGTTTCTCCCTGTCACTGATTTACAGTGTTGTCCTGGAAATTTAAACATGCAGTTGTATAGAAAATAATTTTCCCTCATTCTCTTAATGTAAAGAGCAGAGGAAATTTGACAATCAATACACAATTCAAATTTAAAACATGTAGTGATACTTTTTATTGTAAAGCAAACGTATATATAACGAATGAGGACTGTGGAAAACTTTTCCACACGAGGAAAACCCCCCAAAAAAAGACAAAGTAGATGGTGAAGTGATGCTTCAGTGGCTTTTTTCTAACGTGACACTACTGTACCCGCTAGAATTAAAACTGCATTGAAAATACACACATAAAAGGGGAAAATGTGATAAATTATCTTCCCCGCAAAAAGATATATTGCTTTCAAAATAAATAAATAAATAAATAAATAAATAAAAGGCAACAAAAAATGGCTTTTAAAATCATCCAGATCAGAGCTGGTACAATAAGCAAATTCAATAGTGTTGTCCAAACAGTCTTCCATGCCAAAGTAAGTCAATAAATAAATACATAAAAAGGTGGACTATCTATTATTTAAAATCCTATTTCCATGCATTATTACAAAAAAATAATCGTCCAGTAAGGAAGGAGGTAAAAAGTAATTTTGTGAAACATAAATAAAAACAGTGGCTCGTTATGGAATTATCCCAGAGTTTCAATGAGGTTACTTTTCGGGGGGGGGGGGGGGATAAATATATAATAAATAAAATCCCTCATCTAACCGCGGTCCCGCTGCAAGGATCGTGAGAGTAGCGGTACCCCCGACGCAGCAGCCCCCTCCAGTGGGACACCCTCTGCTCCACAGCACTGAGGTCATGAAACAGAAAACATGGCGGACGCGAGGTTTCGATTGTGTGGAAGCAAACGACATCGTTTCAACATCGAGCCCAGATGAGACATCCAAATGCATAATAGATTTTTTTTTAAATTTTTTTTTTTTTTTAAACAATCAGTAGTGGTCTTCGTGTCGCCCCCTTTTAGCTCCCGACAGAGTCGAGGTCAAAGGTCATAAAGTTCCTTAATGTCAGTGCAGCGTCGCTTTTGTTATTCCTCTTCCGAGAGCCACGGCTTTCACGGCCTTTCCAAGTTCTTGCTCCTTTTTTTCCCCCCCTTGCGTTATCCTAATTCATCAACTTTAAAATGTAACCCTTCAAGTGAACCGCTGACCGGCTAGCGCTGCAGGGGATAGTTCCCCGCCCCTCCCCCCCCCACCTTGCCGTCGAGTCGTATTCACCTTAAAAATAAAAATCGGCCGGTACTCCGTCCTCAAACCGGTCTAGCGTCCCTTCAGGAACCCGTCCAGCATCACGTCTCCCTTTTCCGTCAGCCAGTATCCGGCCATGGCGGCCACGCCTCCGATGAAGATGGCCGTGAAGACCATGTCGCCCTTGGCGGCGAGCGTAGCGATGGCGCAGATCACGACGCCGAAGAACATCTGCTGCAGGACGAGGACCTCGTCGTCCGTCATGTCGTCAAACAGACCCTTATTTGGGTCGGCTGGGGGGGGGGGGGGTGGGGGGGGGAAGAGAAGCTTAGCCAACAGATCGGAGGAGACGTCAACATGCGGACTTCATTAAAAAGGAAATACGATTCTCTTTCGAGGCTCTGGATGACTTACTCGGAGGCTTGTTCTCGACACAGATGCTATCTCTTCTGATGAAGCCATTGGCGCAGTCGCAGTGGAAGGAGCCCTCCTCGTTGATGCAGGCCTCGTTGAGTCCCGGGCACGCGATCGCGTGATCTCTACATTCATCTACGTCTGTGGGGAGCAAAAATAAAAACGTCAGTTAAAGGAAATCCGGGGTGGGGGGGTGGGATGTGCAGAAGTAGAGCAAATAAAGCGACGTGTCCTCACCGAGACACTTCGCCCCTCTCAGTTTGTAGCCACGTGCACATTTTTTACAGCGGGCGGGACCACTACCCATGCAGCCCACGCACGCCTGGTCACAGCCTGGAAACGAAACAAGAGGCGGTCAACAAGCGCTGTAGTGTAGGAATGATGATGTCACGTTTCCATTACTTTTTACATTAATTACATTAATGGATGATGTTTCCATTACTGCATGTGATGAAGTTTTACAACTAGACCTGCAACGATTAATCACTTTTTATTTTTCCGAGCAAAAAAAAAAAAAAAAAAAAAAGGCCAAACGTTCACAGGAGATTTGATGCTTTCTTAGTGTTATACATATATAACAATGCAATTAATGTCTTTGGCTTTTGGACTGTTGAGAAAATAATAAATAAATACTAGTTCAGTTTATGCTGTTGTAAATTACAGGCAATAACATAGAAGGCACTTTTCTCCACTTTGTCATTTTATAGATAGAATTTAGAATAAAAAAGCGGATTAAGTTGCACAGAAAACCATTTATCTTTTGTAATGAGATACATTAGTTTGTAGAAATTATAGTTTAGTTAATTTTGCAAATGCAACTAAACACCTACCTCAAATTAAAAAAAGAATAACACTGAAGAACGTGTCGGGAGGCGTACGTGCACGATTTCATTGGGCATCATAAAGACGGCAGCTTCTACACAAGAGAACGTACCTCTGCACTCGTAGGTTCCCTCCGTGTTGTGACAGAAAGTGTTCGAGGGACAACGTGCCAGCTCTGTGCCGCACTCGTCAATATCTAAGAGAGAGACACACACACACACACACACACACACACACACGGGGCAGTCAAACAACACACACCGGCAAAAGAGAGTCGATGCAATGTCACCGCACGACATCTGAAGCCCAAACTCACCCACGCACTTGTTGTCGTGAAGGATCCAGCCGGGTTTGCAGTCGAGGCATTTGTAGTCCTGTGGCCCCGCGCACTTCTTACATGAGTGGTAGCAAGCTGTGGAAAAATAGGGGGGGGGGGGGGGGGGGAGGGGGTTAAATTCAAGACTTAAAATGCATGTGTGGGGGGGTTGTAACAGCCGTCTTGAGTCTCGGGCACCTGCGCAGGCTCCTGTGCTGTCGTTGGAGCTTTTCTCTCTGTAGTAGCCGTCGGCACAGCTCTGGCACAGGCGGCCCGAGTATCCGGGGTCGCAGACACACTCCCCGTCTCCGAGGCGAGTCCCTTCCCCCTCGCAGCGGCCCAGACCTCCACACACACCGCCAGGGCTTGAGGGACACTCTGGATTGGATAAATATGAATAAATACATGTTTAAAAAGCTCTAAATTAGCGTGGGGATACATCTTCATGAAGTCTAAATCGTCCTACACAAGGATGAATGCGTTTCAGTTATCAGGAAGCTTTCTGTTTGATGCTTAATGTTTTCCACACCTTTGCAGTCAGGTCCGAAGCTCCCGGGTGGACAGCAGACCCTCAGCTCCTCTATGCACAGCCACTCAAACAGGTCCGGTGCCTCCTGCTGCCTACACACACACACACACACGCACACGCACACGTCATGGATTTAAAACAGGGGCGTGGCATTACATCCCACAACATAATAATAATAATAATAATAATAATAATAATACACACATCTCATTTACCTGTGGAACCACCATGTCTCCACCTGGTCCTCGATCTGCTCCAGCAGCTGGTTGCATTCAAAATCTGCTTTCTCACAAGCGGCTTCCACGATCTCCAGGAGCCGGGTCTCGCTGCAACAAGAGACACACACACACACAAGTAGAACCGCAGAACCGCAGAACAAATGCCGTCTCATCCCAAAAAAGAAGAGCTTTACGTCCACCGAGAGGATTCATGATGTATTATCATTCAAACATTACATCAATATCATGTGCAGAGAAGACAAAGAATACAAGATACAAAAAGGTGTAACGTTACTCTTCTTTTTAGCAATTATGACACCATATATATATATATATATATATATATATATATATATATATATATATATATATATATATATATATAAATAAAATAAATAATCCCTCCCCTCCTCCTGATTGCCACCGGGCATTTCCAACACGGATACCAAGTCAAAAATTGACTGACTCCACAGTCCCCATAAGTCAATATTCTCCAATGTAAACGTCCTCTTACCTGCTCGCATACTTGGCCAGCTTTTCTTCTTCCCAGGCGGTGTTTCCGCCCCCGAAGTTCTTGGTGGCGGTTCTCTCCAAGCCCTACAAACAGGGAACATGTCAAGACTCCCGTCATTAAAAGAGGAAGAAAAAAAAAGAAGACGAGCGTGAACCGACGGCACATTGCTGCGTTACCTTAATGAAACTCTCCGTGAGTTTTCGGCAGGTCTGGCACGGCGCGGTCTGGACCCTCACCACCGAGAGCTCGGAGAGAAGCACCAGAGCGGGCAGGAACGGCCAGGCCCACCACATGGTCCTGCACACCAAAACCCAGTGATGGACGGCACTTTTTTTTTTTAAAAGAGAGAGAGAGAGAAAGAAATCGGGCTTGAAATAAGTATCATCAAATACTCTTTTATGCTTTCAGTGAAAAGAAAAATCATATACAAAACCACGCATTAACTTTAGTTAAGAATAATGTTCCGCTTTGTATATTAATAAAGTATTTATTGGGACAGTGGGGATGAATTATATTGTATTTAACTGGAATAACCTGCCATTTCCTTCACCCACCTTTGTGACATCAAACATATTGATTTAAGTTGTGTTTATTTATTTATTTATTATAATTTGGGTGATATACGCAATTGGATCCTCAGGCAGGAGTGAATGCTTGTTTTTTTTTGTTTTTTTTAAATGAATAAACCCGGGTCGCGATGCTCTTCCTCCACCGGCAGCTCGCGAAGCATCAGCATCACACGGCCAGCCGGCTAGCAGCGGGCTAAGGTCGGCGGCTAGCCCGCTGCGCGAGGCGCCCTCCGTCTGACCGGTTTCCGGTGCGTCCGCGAGACTCCGGAAGACCGGCGTTAAATACGACTTCAACACAAAAAAAACAAAAACATATATATATATACACACACACGCACACACACATGTGCACGGCGGCGGCGGCTCTTTGATGTCCGCGAGCCAAACCGAAAAGTGCTTCTCGTTACCTTGTTGCAAAGCCACGACGCACCGCTGATGACGACGAGGAGGAGGATGATTGTCCGGTTCTCCCTGCGGGCTCACGACAACGCAGGCAGAGCTTTCGACATTTTAGTGGGCCATTTCGTTGTGTGCGTGTGCGTGTGTGTGTGTGTGTGTGTGTGTGTGTGTGTTGGTAAGGGGCTGCAGGGCTTTGAGATGAACGGACGAGCAGCTGCCAGTCGGTTCCTCCGGTTCCTCTTCCCGTGCAAGCTGAAGCCAACACAGGATGTGGCCCCGCCCAACCCCAGCTGGGATTTAACTCATCAACCAATCAGCGCACTGCACATTCTCCGTGTCGTCTCATGCTCTTGTTAAGCTCTTTAAAAAAACAAAAATAATAATACATTTAACCGCATGGTAATGTGATGTATTTAAATTTTTTTTTTTTAAAAAGGGTATCCTGAAAACAAGGATTTAAAAATAGATTTTTACATTTGGAGATATCTGCATTTACTAATAAAGATACAATAAATGTGTATTCTATTGTGTATATATTTTATATATATATATATATATATATATATATATATATATATATATATCTGTCATATTTTCTTTTATTTTGTGTGTTTAGTTTATTTAGTCTATTCCATTTGGTGTCTGTAAAGTGTTGGGCGCTACTATGACAACAAATTTCCCCTTGGGGATTAATAAAGTATCTATCTAAAAAAATATTATAATTCAGAATATCTTCAAAATTCATTTTTACTTGTCAAAAATCCCACGTGCCCGGACAAAGCAGTCGAATATATACTAGTGTATAAAAAGCTTATTTTAGTTTTTAAATAATCTTCATGTGTGGGCTCTACGCCGTTAGCTTTTGCTATATCATCTTTACAGTTTTACACACCGCAATTCCCCAAAAATCATACAACAAAACATCTTTACAGTACCTGTCATTTGCATTATGGTACAATGTCATTTACAGTAACTGACTGTATTATATTGAATTTAATATAAAATGGAGAAATGTACTGCTAACTGCTACTGCAGTTAGGCCACATGACCTCACTGTAAGGATTTGATTTTAATGGTTCATCTTTTTTAATTTTTTAATTTAAACAATTTTTTTAAACAATGCCAAATCAGAATTTAATCAAAAATAGCAAGTGATGAGCAGGAAACTTGAAACACGTATTAAGAATTTCTGATCCGTCGAGGTTTGATATTTGTAAAACTTTCCTCGAGCAGTGAAAAACTATATGGGACAGACACATATATTCAGGGGGCGTCAGACCCTCTACTGGTATTTGATTGTAATGGAGAATCTTTCTTATCAATAACTAGACAACCATCAAACTGTTAATGATGTTTAAATGTGCAAGATAGACGATTAGGAGCATTTCGATTGCCTCTAAATGGTTCTCAACATGGCGACACCTAGCCTGCGGCTAACGGTGCTAACAGTGCAAACAACAGGGAAAGTGCTGACAGAGCAAACCGTGTTTACCTGAGGAAGACCAGACGGTGGGCACTACACTTCTATACCAGTATACGTATACCAGTAATATTTAGTGAATAGTGTACAGCAGCTATATTTAGTGTATAGCATTTACAGTATTGTTCTATAAAACACAGATACAGTTATCATACAACAAAACCTATTTACAAAGATTTCTAATTAATGTTTAGTCTGTTGCGGTTAGTTTAGTTTTTAAGGTGATTTGTAGGTTGTGAATATCACTGCATAGTACACACACTTTTCCAAATCTAGACAACGTGATAGTGAACATAGATATTAAATACCATCTGCTTAGTGTTTTGGGACCTCGTTCTCAAGCTTCAAATAGCTTATCAGGGTGTCTCATTTCCCATATCTCCACTGGTGCTTATATACTGTATTTTACTGAAACTGAGTCACAGCAAAGTTACAATAAAATGTACATGCACTATATGCACCACGCTACATGTGCATGCAGAATGACAAATATTAGTAAATATGTCAACAGCAATAACTTGGAGCACATTGCTTGATTGAGATTCGTCTCAACCCCTCAAAGTCTTTTTCAATTTTCCGTATAGTCTTGATTGTGTGTGAGCTTTTTATTTCTCTGGAGCTGAAACTGAAGCTCCCCGTTTCCGCCGACACATGAAGACCCCAGATGTTTATCAGCCAATGCAAAATGTGCCACGTGAGCATCTCGCAGAGAAATCCCTTCAGCTCATTACCGGCTGCTCTCTCGCGCCGTCCTCTGCCGTCAGACCGATTCCATGTCGCTGACCTCGTGGTTGGAGTCGGGGCTGGAGGGAGGCGTGATGAGACGGGGCCGCAAGGGCACCGTTTCCCCCGAATCTTCCACTCCCGCCCCGACACAACTCTGGGACGCTCCCGCGAGGCGCGAGGCGGTCGTCCCCGCCGTGAACCCGGACACCCGGCGCGCCAGAGCCCGGGACGCCATCCGGAGGCCCCCCGCTCTTTTCCGTCGGGCCGATGCGGTCGCCATTTGCCGAGCCCCGGCCAGCTCGGTCAGAAAAGCCAGGCTCTGGGAGGGGAGGCTGTAGACGTGAAGGCCGCGGAAAAGTTCCGGCAGCGGCCGGAAACCACCGGGAGGGGAGGGGGGAAGCGATTCGAGCTGCGCCAACATGAACCGCTCGCCGGCGCGACCCTGCAAATAGTCCGCCAGGATACAGCTCAATGAAGCGGTGAAAACATCGCCGCAGGGATAAGAGGCCGTGTAGCTTCTTCCTGCCTTCTCCTCCTCCTCTTCCTCCGTGGGAGAGCTTCTATCCCAGCTCCGAGCTCCCCATTCTTCTGCCTTTATCCGGGCGGCCTGGGTTAGGACCAGGACCACTTTGCCCCCCTGCCTCTGCAGTGTGTTCAGTCGGGAGTGGAGCCAAGGCACCGGGCCCAGCGCGCCGAGCTCGGTCTGGCTCCACAGGTCCAGAGACACGCTGAAGCCCAGGGCTTGGAGGGACGAGCCCAGGTGACTTATCAGCTCTGGCAAAGCCGGGTCGTCACCGGGTGGGTACAGCAACACCACATGACCACCGCCCACCGCGCCTGACATTAGAGGGAGGGTGAACACCTTTCAGAGAGTTTGACGTTTTCAAAAATAAGCCGCAGATGAACGGTCGATATTTTACGCTCGTATCTGAATCTAGAAAAAAGATAACTCTGTCCAACAGTTACTAAATCTGTTTTTGAATACCTGCGGGGAAGAATGTGTCACACTCGCAGCTAATGAATGATAATTTCAGATTAAAAAAACATAAGAACATCTATATTCATACATCTCTACAAATGTATACATTTAAATGTGAAACAGAGGCGTTCTCATACCTCTAACGTCGTCTTCTTTCAACCATCTCCACATGTACCCTTGAAGGAAAACAGAAATAGACAACAATGTATTTTTGCTAAAAAAAAGAAAAAAAAAGGTGGTATTAATATTTAATGACCAACATAATTGAAAAACTGACCTTTTAGGAGCCCTTGTATTAAATAAGCTCCAAGTATGGCCAAACACGTCAGTATTAGTCCGAGGAGGATCGGGAGGCTCCATCTCCATCGAGATGCTGGAAAGACGTATTAATTATTAAAGTGCAGCGGTCTAATGCGTCATAACTTATCTGCCGCATTCTAATGAAAACAAATGTAGCTTGTTATAGCTGATAATAGTTAATCATTAAAACACACCTAATCTGAGTCTGGGCAATGATTAACATACTTACTTGCAAATGGACACTGGGGCTCTAAAAATGACTCCATCCCATGGAGCTTTATCTTTAAAAAAGAAAGTGGAGGAGATATGGTTAGCACCTCAGTGCAGGTAGAAGCAGTGAAACACATGTTTATAATTGTGTGCAGGAACACAGACATCTGTAATAATACAGAGTTGTCTTCTGCCCCAAAAAGAGCCCTCTGACCTCTAAATAACCTTTAGAGGTCATCTTCTCCTGGTCACAATCAAGATATCAAAAAAGGGGCCTGATTTGTATGTATAAGATTATATGAAATAAAGTCAAAGACCTGAACACAAAGCAGCGGATGCGACAACACATTGAACTCCCCCGTTTTCTGAAAAGTAAAAATAGATTAATAATGAGCGAGAAGAAAGTGAACGTTCATCATTATACATACAATAAAAATGTGGATCAAGTATTTAGATCCTTTACTTTAAAAGTAGTAATGTCACAATGCAGAAATACTCAACTCGTCAGTTACTTAAGTAAAAGTACAGACGCATTGTTGAATCAAATGTACCCAAATCATGAGAAGTAAAAGTTGTCTTTGGCCAGATAAAATGTGAATTAAGTGTTAATATATCTAACGTTACTGGATTATTGTTACTGATGCATGAATGTGTAAGCAGTATTTTAATGTTGTATGTGGTTGAGATGAAGTTGAACTCATTTACAGCCTGTCGGGTGGTTTTATTCTTTAGCTGTCAGATAAATGTAGTGGAGAAATCAGTCAAATAATAATAAAATAAAAATAAAAATGCAAATCAAAGTATGTCAACTATGCAAAGAAAGCTAAAGTTGTTGTTGTTGTTGTTGTTGTTGTTTTTACCTGCCATCCTCTGCGCGTGGCGCTCCAGCCAGCGTGTGATTGGTTGTGCAGCCTCTGTCTGGAGCCCCTCACCTCTACACAGCGGCCTCCCGGACGGTCTTTCTTGCACAGCCTCACCTCGGCCTCCAGTCTGCAGGGGGAGGTCACATTCCAGGTCAGGCCCGCGCCGCCCTCCCTCCTCCGGGACTCCTCCACAGTCACCGTCACGTTGCTCTGCATTATTTCCAGTGCATCTGTAAAAAAAAAAAAGGAGCCGTGAAAATCATTTACCGTGCCGGTTGCTCCATTGTTTGACCTCAACGAACGTCCTTCACCTTGTTGATGATTTTCGAAAGGGCAGAATTCACTTCGAAGCGTCTTTCCCTCGCACCATACCTGAAGAAATACACTTTTTTTTCTTAAAAAACAAAATTCCCAAGTAGAAAAAAGAATAAATCAAATGCATTTGTAGTTACGGTTAACGTGTCAGCTACCTGGAAGCACAGGCACGGTGCAATGAAGTGTGACGGAAGGACCATTTCCCTCTGGCCTTCGGGCTGCAAAGGGTTAAAAAGAACGTTTCAGCGTAAACTCAGAAAATATTGAATTCATACTCGCAGATTAGATTGATAGAAGCAGTTTAGCATTGACTGACCCACGCGAGAACCTCTCCAGTTCTATTCCACACCACCCGGCACTCGGTGTTTTCCATTCGGAGGAGCACCACATTTCTCTTGTGATCCGTCTCGACTCGCAATCTGGGAGCTGAGACATCAATCATCATGATTTATAATTGAAGTGCATCGCTCTACAGGTATTTAAAGCTGTCTTTGCTGGCACTGCCTTGTGCTCTTCAGCGTGCACACAATACACGCGAGTAGAGACGCATCGATTTGGGAAATTTTGGCCGATAGCTGATGTGGTTGTGACATTTTTATCTAAAATTGATGTTTTAAAATCATCCAGCAAAGCTTTACACTGTCTTTATATGAGCACAAATTAAATAATACACACGTATGTCTCAACCTTTAAAATGTACACTTCATATACACTACACATACTTTGCATACTCTGTTTGAACTTAAATTAATGTCCTTAGATACACACTGCAGTTATTCGTATTCTATTGTGTATATATATTTTACATATTTTGCACACTCTGTTTACATTTAATTTGATTGAATTTCCTTATTGTATTCTATTGTATATATATATATATTTTATTGTATCCTATTGTGTGTGTATATATATATATATATATATATATATATATATATATATATATATATAATTTTATATTTTGTATATATCTGTCATCCCTGTTCTTATATTTTATTTTATTTAGTCTATTCCATTTGGTGTCTGTAAAGTGTTGGGTGCTACTATGACAACAAATCTCCCCTTGGGGATTAATAAAGTATATATCTATCTATCTATCTATCACATCAAAATCTACCTCCTCAATGAGAGGAACGTTTCACTGCATAACCCAACACAACAATATTTGTATTGAGAAACATAAATTCAATATAAGTAAATGTAAAGGTGTTTCCCAACACATAGACTTCATAGATCAGGAATATTAAACAGAAACCAAAGTATAATCGAGAACTCATTTTATCAATTTTAATTTTTTTTATCTATCCGCAAACATCGTATTTGCAAATATCGATACCGATATCCGGCCGATAAATCGGTGCACGTGTTAGTCCATAAACAACTGATTTTTTTTAAACACTTCTTACCATCACATATCTTTTCAGTCCCCTTAAGGTTCATGGAGCAAACTGTAAGAAAAATAGTAGTCAGCAATTTTTATTTACATATTTAGTATCAATCTGCAGCCTGCAAGACCCACTTCAAGCCACGCCCCCTACACAAAGTCACACCCCCTCTTAAAGGTGTACAACCCTCTGAGGCCATTCTGACTCATCTGTTTCTTATCGAGGCGTTCAATTTGTGATTAAATAAATTACTTTTGCAAATGATAGTTCATCACATTATTCAATTGATACTTTTCTTTAAATCAAGTGCAGTGTATTCATTCACATTATCGTTCTCCATTTAAATGTGGAGGTGGTAAATCCTTACAGCATTTGAACTCACCTTCTTTTAATGATGGGATTGTGATATTTTGGATGATTTCCGCTCCGTGTGAATGCGCGTAGACGAGGACCACAACCGGAATGCCAAACGTTGTTTTCTGTGTCAACAGCAGCTGCATTTGTAGGAAATAAATAAATATATGTTGTAAACTTTAAGTATTCAAATCACTCGGTTCACAACAAACACACTAACAGGTCATTTGGTAACTAGTCTTTGAGCACTTCTACGCAGTGAGAGACTAACAGTGGTTTTCTTTTTCTCTCTTAGCTTTGAGTGTGTCAAAATGGAAAAACGGGGATTTAAATAAAGCCACCTAGGAATTTTAGAGAACTGTAAACAACTCCGACGTCTGAAAAGTGCCCCGACCGACTTTTTTGCCAAGAGCCACGAGGCTGTAGGCCTCTGCAGTAACGAGACATGTAACAAAAACATTTTATTTTGAAGGGTACAGTGTAGTTTGAGAAGATCTGGTGGCATCAAGCGACGCGGTTGTAGGTTTGAAACCAACTGAGACTCACGGTGGCCGATGCGAAAAAAAACACGACAATGTGAATGACCCTCTAGTGGCCAGTATCGGGTTTGTCCATTCTGCACTACTGTAAAAAAAACATGGCAGCCGGATCCATTAAGAGAAGCTCCCGAGTATGTAGATATAAAAAGGACAAGAAACAACAAGACAACATACTTATACATACAATATAATATGTCATTCCTTATTTGCCGATAGATGCACCTAAAGGCTGCACGCTGTACCTTTAAGCACAGTTCTGGAGTGGATCTACATTGTTACTTTCCACCCCGGGCGATTAGTTCATCAATGAACAACAGAAACCACCACAACAAGAGGCAATGGCCTCACAGCTGCCACATGTCGGCCGTACCTCGTGTGTGGGCTGTTGGGAAGACGCTCGGTCTAAACCGGAGTAGTTCGATATAAACTGGATCGTCTTGCAACACTCAAAGGCGCCGGGGGAGCTGATACACAGTTTCACCTGAGCTGTAACACAGAGAGGGGAAATGGAAAAAGTAATCTCCATTAAAAAAACAATGTGTGTGTGTGTGACTTGACGTGTGTGTGGCTCTTCTATACCTCTCGGCTCAGGGAGCACAACGGGACCACTTCCATCCGACGTTGGATTCATGCCAAACGACTCGTCCTCATCACCGTGGTCACCAGACTCCTGAGAAAGCTCCCCTGTAATATTCACGTCTGCACCAATAATAAGCCAGTAAATAGTCAGCTACGCGAGTGTGTTTAAGTCAAACAACTATAATAACAAAGCAGGAAACATCAAGTCGAGAGGTGTAACGATGAGACGGCAAATTCAAGCAAACAAGGACGTCCATTGTTGTGAGAAAACGCCTCAAGGAAAAGAATTCTAGGTATGTGACCCTTGTCTGACTACCTTGGACGGCGATCAGGATCCGCAGGTACGGTTCACATTCCTGAGAGGCCGAACAGCGCAGGATCACCTTCAGCTGCACGCGCGTCACGTTCGCCGTGTCGTCGGGATCGGGCAGGGCGGCGGCGAAGCGGCCGGCTGTGGAAACGAGAGCGTTTCCGCTTCAGAGAAACTGTCAAAGCTTCACGACCGTGATGATAAATGAAGGCACTTTAATTAGTTTACCTGCGCTCACGCGGCAGGCGGTCAAACCCTGAAGAGAGAAAAGTCGTGGGTGAGAATTGAAAAATCGACAACGACAACAACAGAAAAAAGGGTTCCGCACGCTTCTGCCTGGTAGGTCGGAGGTTCTACCCAGAACCATTTGTTCTAATGAACCCTGAAGTCTAAAGGGTCCCATAAAGAAACCCCTTTCCTTTTTTGGAAGAAAGAGTTCATCAGGGATGTTGAAAGCCTAAAGTCCAGAATCCAGCCCACAGAACCCCAAAAATAATAGGGTTACAAGTAGAACCCTCTGGTTGGGTTCTAGATGAAACCCTTGAAATATAATAGGGTTACAGGTAGAACCCTCTGATTGGGTTCTAGATGAAACCCTTGAAATATAATAGGGTTCCCGGTAGAACTCTCTGGTTGGGTTCTCGATGAAACCCTTAAAATATAATAGGGTTCCCGGTAGAACTCTCTGGTTGGGTTCTAGATGAAACCCTTGAAATATAATAGGGTTCCCGGTAGAAACCTCTGGTTGGGTTCTAGATGAAACCCTTAAAATATAATAGGGTTCCCGGTAGAACCCTCTGGTTGCGTTCTAGATGAAACCCTTGAAATATAATAGGGTTCCTGGTAGAACCCTCTGGTTGCGTTCTAGATGAAACCCTTGAAATATAATAGGGTTCCTGGTAGAACCCTCTGGTTGGGTTCTAGATGAAACCCTTAAAATATAATAGGGTTCCCGGTAGAACCCTCTGGTTGGGTTCTAGATGAAACCCTTGAAATATAATAGGGTTCCCAGTAGAGGGTTTCTAAGTAGAACCCCCTTGGTGGGTTCTTGTTAGCATCCTTAGACGCTTCTGGGTGGAACCAGTACACCATAAACGGGTTCTGGGTGGAACTTTTGACAGATGTCTCCAAGCATGACCCTTTAAGTTCAGTTCTTGGTAGAACCCCCTGAACGGGTTGCAGGTGAGACGTTTATAAAACGTTCTACCAAGAACCCCAAATCTTCCACGAGGACAAGCCGAAGAACTCTATATGGTTCTAGTTAGCACCTTAATTTCTAAGGGTGTTCCTTTATCACTGGACTGTGAAACATTTTCATTTAAAGTGTTACACAAAAAAACCAATGGAAACTACAGCCGATTAAATGTCAATATTTAGTGACACCTGTCATGTCATAATACTGTCTACACTACATAAGGCTACTGTACACAAGTACAATTGCACTAATCCCTCCCGCAGACATTTCGACTGGTCTCGGTGCAACAGAACCACGGTTCTAAGTGTCCCATTGAGAGTTAATGTGTGACAGAGAACCAGCACACACAATGCAGCCTCTCTGAAACTGAAGCTAAAAATAGAATGTCTTTCATATTCAAAACAAAGGGCAACTGAAGTTTATTACTTGTGTTAATGTTTAAGGCTATACTTTATACTTTCTATGTGTATTTGATGCTATATACTTTACACACATATGGAAGTTCTCTCTGGTTGATTTTCATCTCTGAAACAAAGTTCGGAGAAAATTCAAGCACCAACAAACCTCCTTGGAAATGGAGCGGTGGAGTAAGGTGTCAGGCACCATAGTAAATAAGTAATGGACATTAAACTCTGATCTCTCTCTCTTACTAACTTGTATTATTTTGCATGTATTGTTGGACTAGATTTTTCATAGACAACAATACAAAAGGTGTTTAAGTTAGCAGAGCCCAAGTTAAGTAAAGTAAAACTAGATCAAGTAAATTATAAAAAAAACTATAACTGGATTTTTTTTTCTTGCATTATACAACTAATTGTTTATTATTTGATTAAATTATCTAAATATGGTGTTTTTGCTGTTAGATACATTATAATAATAATATAAAAAGTATATATAATTAATAGTATTATAAAGTATCTTCAAGGTGCATAATGGATACATAATCTGTGGGTTGTTATCTGCATATACACCACAACGTGTTTCAGAAGCTGGATGGAACTTGTATCCCGGTTTTGATAATATAGATAAAAACCAAAGATAATGTGGCATTTAAACGCCTCATCTTGGGTTATGAACTCTTTGATGACGCGGAACATATTGGCGGAGGTCGTCAGAACTAATAACGAGACAGATGGTCAGAAACATGAAGTTTGTGTTACGATCAATTACTAAAGTGTCCACAAAAAAAACAGCTGACACAACCCAGGACGCTCCGCCGTGGTTACCTCGCTGCAGCCGAGCTCGGGTGCGTCGCCGTCGGTCACCTCCAGAGCTCTCGCGGACACGAACAGCCAGAAGCGCAGCAGCGTGAGAGGAGCGCGTGGCACCCGGAGGAGCGCGAGAGCCATGTTCTTGGAGAGAGAGAGAGCGCAAGCGTTCTCCACGCGCGTGGAAACCCGTGGACTCTGTTACACTCCCCTCATCCGACACTCAGAGGATAAAGAAGCCCGTTAAACAGCCTGAATGTACCCAGCGGCACGCGGCGTGTCCGGGGCTTCCTCGGAGGGACCAGTCGCCACGACCTCGTCCCGACACCAAATTTACCGGAACGCCGCTGCGCATTCTGTTCCCGATGATTGACAGCAGCTCGGTGGTTGGGGCGTGTCGCAGGTCGACGACCTGCTCATTTTGGGATGGATGAAACTTGTTTTTTGTTTGTCATCACTGAATGAGGAACTGAAGATGATTCAATGAATCACAACAGAGCCAGAGGCAGATCCGAGAGTGCCTATTGTCGGAGGGTTGAAGGTGTGTTGTTGAGACGGTCGGCAACGCGCCTTGGGGCAGACACAATCTGACCCACACACGTGTGACAGGGTCCAATCCGAGGAGCCACGTCATAAGGACGGAGTGTATGTCACGGTTGCATGCAACCGTATGTATTTCGTAAGGGAAGTTGCAGTATGCACTAAAAGTAAATGCAAAAATGATGCAATGTGCAACGCAGCTGTAATATTTCCTGGAGTATTGAAAATACCAGGATGTTCTACTTAGTCCAAACTGCATTTTCCAGTATGCGAGTCATACTTTTGGGACGCATAATTCTTTGTGCAGCACACATATGAGCAAGAGAGCGTCAGAGTTCAAAGTGCCACGCTATGAGGAAGTAGTAAACGTCCCGATTGAATTCAACACTATGCACTTTTCAAGGGCATTGTGCAGTAAATGTAATAAAAGCAAAATGCCAAAAGGTTACGATTTGGACACACGATGAATTGGGACGTACTAAATATTATCCAAGCTGCGTAATTTGACCCATTGGTGTGAGAATATTTTGGGGAAATTTGTCACACCGACATTATTTATGACCATTAATGTCCTTTTGTTTATTTTTATTTGCTCCTCTGCATCAGCACGTTATGCGTTGTGGTGACATTTTGGGCCCCCGCTCTAAACTAGCTTTGCACCCGGGTTATGAATACAGGCTTTTGTTTGAATGTTTTTTTGGAGTGCTGAAGTTTAATTATTAACCTCCATACAGGTGAATACGTCAGTTGAGGCGACTGTCGGAGATTCAAATGTATATTCTCTCTTATCCGCCAGACCTGTGGGTTCCTTTTCCTTTTTATAGCAACCATAAAACAATGCAAAATCACTGTGGATCTTAAGTTCATTTGGTTGTTTCCATGGTGACCAACTTTAAAACTCTACAGCTCAGCTTTGTTTTATGGCCTGATTTCCCCATGTGACTAAACCGACCAATCGACTGTCGGGGATCCGACAATTTACATTGATACTGAAAAAATGTTTTAAGTCGTCATCTTAAGTTCTGTTTGTTTTTTGGATTTTTTTGCAGCCAAAGTAAACATACGAGTTCCTCTCCTGCCGTGAGATTAAAGTCTTTACTTACTGAACTTGATGTGTCATGTACTGGGAGTACTGGGAGTACTGGGAGTACTTACTGGGAGGTCCCGGGGGTTAAATCTACCGTGAATGACGAATCACTTTCTTAGTAATCCCGTCGAGCAGGTTCCTCGGCTCAGAAGTCTGGAGTCTTATCGGAGTTGTGATCGCAAGGAACGAGTTTAAGAAAACACGTAAACATTATTTCATTAACATAACCAGTTTTATATATATTTAAAAAAAAGACTCAATGTTTTTGTTTTGTTTCATAATATAAATATATATATACATATACATATATATATATATACATACATACATATGTATATATATATATACACACATACACATGTGTATATATATATGTATATATGTATATTTTATGTGTATGTATATATATATTTTTTTATATATATATATATATATATATATATATATATATATATATATATATATATATATAAATAAATAAATAAAGCATTATATTATCCATCCATCCATCCATTTTCAATACCGCTTATCCTCATTAGGGTCGCGGGGGCGCTGGAGCCTATCCCAGCTGACATAGGGCGAAGGCAGGGGACACCCTGGACAGGCCGCCAGTCCATCGAGGGCACATGTAGTGACATACAACCATTCACTCTCACATTCACACCTATGGGACATTTAGAGATCAATTAACCTGCAGCATGTCTTTGGACTGTGGGAGGAAGCCGGAGAGCCCGGAGAGAACCCACGCTGCCACGGGGAGAACATGCAAACTCCACACAGAAGGACCGCTCCGACCGGGAATTGAACCCGCGGCCCTCTTGCTGTGAGGCGACAGTGCTAGCCACTACACCACCGTGGAGCCATTATATTATCTTTCATAAAAAATGTTTTAATGCCAATCAAATGTGCAGTATGCTTGTAAGGGTGGAACTTTTTGTCTTTTTGGCATTCATACTTTGTTTTTAAGAGGTAATATGTGCACATATTGAATAACAGGTCTCCTATAGCAAAAGGCAATATTATGACACAAGACCACATGATTTAACTGCCAAATGGTGGCGCACACCTCAATGCCAGTTGCTTATTAATCTTTCCACCTGTTGCCTCTATCTCTCTATCTCTATCAGGAATCTTGGAACCGCTTTTGCTCAACGTCCCTGTTTATAAAAACGTGTTCCTGTATACAGTCATAACATTAGATTTTTTCAAACAATAGAAGACTGGGATGTAATGTGATTTACATACAGATGAAAAGACAGGTGTTCCCTCTGGCTTCAGTCACAAAAAGCCCCATGAAGATCCTCTTCTAGGGGCTGAATGCAGGAGCGTGTACCCCTACTCTTAACATGCAAAACGAGTGGCGGCCTTCTCCCATTTTTTTTATTTCTTTTTTAAACACGATGGTGTCCAGTAATGAAACGTTGTTCTGGCTCGCAGTGGAACGCCAGCTGCCCGTGTCTCATGTGTTCGTGTCGTGTTTCCAGCAGAACAAAAGTCTGCCCCCCCCACCGGACACGTGAAACCGGAGATCAGAGGGCCTCCGCTCGCCGCGGCGCCCCGCGGAGCGGCTCGCGCTCCTCTGTCGCTTCCGGCGATGACGCGACGCTCGGCCCCGGCGTCTTCCTCTTCCACTGCGTCCGCGGCAGCAGCAGCGTTTGCAGCCTGCTCGCCAGCCGCTGCGCGAGCCACACGGACAGCGCTTTGGACAGCAGTCTGGGCCAGCAGTGCCACCGGAAGGTACCGCTTTCCGTCAGTCTTCTCATGCCTCCCAGCTCCTGTATCAAACCCCGGAAATCCTGGGGTAAGCAGTATCGCGGGACCCCCCTGAAGGTCTTTGGGATGTCCCTTCTGTGGCAAAGGCCCTGGAAGTAGACTAGGGCCACTCCTTGACCTTTGCCCTCCTGCAGCGCCCCCTCTAGGCAGGCCAGAGCAGCGGTGAACACCGGCGCTATCACCGTGGAGGACTCCCTCTGGATGTTCCAGTCTTTCTCCTCGCAGGATTTCACACGCCCCGCAGCTTTCTCCTTTTTGCATTTCCACAGTCTCCTTCCGTTTAATTTCAAATCCTCTTCCACCTCCACTCTGGTTTTCTCCGCTCCGCTGCGATCTTCCACTTCCCCCTCGTTCTGATCCATTCTCGCCCTCTCCTCCCTCCACTTCACGTAGGTCCTCGTGGCGTCGGGACTCCAAACGATGAGGGCTTTCCCCCGCGCCTCACGCACCGCTTCCCACCGGCCGTACAGCCAAGGGAGCGGACCCAGATCCGCTACTCCGGTCCCGGCCTGCGTTTGAGAGCTCTGGGCCCACAGAGCCAGGTGCACTTTGGCACCGAGCTCTCCCTGCAGGATGGAGGCCAACGAGCACACGGCGGAGATGTGGGCCGACCGCTCCGACGTGCACACCAGCAACACCGGCTCCTGGATGCAGAGCCAACCTAGAGGTGTTGGGGGGGGAAAGGCGTACTTATTATTTGTCGGCTGAATTTCAATTGTGTGAGGATCTTTCTCACTGGTTATGAAACCTGAAAATGTGTACATTTAATTCTAATGCATCTATATAAGTTAAATCATTCCCATGAGATAAGAGATGCTCTAAACTGGGTCTCTGGTTAATCAGAAACACTACCACTTCTGTCCACAGGGACCGCCAAACTCTAAATGAAAGTTTCCTTGTAGCAGCTTTAAGATTGTGGATTCAGCAAAAATAGTGGAATTAAATTGATTTACAACCAACGGATCAGAACCGACCTGCAGCTCCGATCTTGGCGAGACGCTGGGTCAGAATCCCCAGCAGTGCGACAATAACCACGAACACCAAAGCCGCCACGGCGTACACGCCCCATCGGTTGTGCGTGTCTGTGGAAAACAGAGAAGTGTGTGTTTAAGTTTTTTGTAGGATTTGTGCAGATCGTGTGTGTGTGTGTGTGTGTGTGTAGACTCACAGTCCGGACAGAGAACTCGTCGACCGTGAAGAACGGGATTTGACCGCCACACCTGCAGGGAGGGCAGATTGAACGAGTGAGAGGAGAGAGAGAGAGAGAGAGAGAGGAGGTGAGGAAACAACGTTCCTCTCAGGCGTTCACTTCACCTGCACACACGGCTCCTCTGCAACCAGGCGAAGGGGAACGTTCATCGTCGTGTCGGCAGAATTATTTCCCTGTAAAAGTGGATGAGAAGGAGTCTGAAATGCACATCACGTACGCCATCTTTAGCTTTCCTCAAAACTTTAGCTTACCGTCGTCACCGAGTGGACCGGCCCAACGGGAGAGCATCCCCTCGCGTCGAGGACACACAGCTGAGCGGAGAACGTTGCAGGAACAGGGGAGGTGAGGTACAGGTACACGCTCTTCCTGCCCGGTCCGATGGCCACATCCCACGAGGACATATCTGTGAAGGACGAGGAGTCAAGAGATGGGACACAGACGGACGAGACGCATTTTGAGGAGCATCCAGTTTGACTCACCGGCATCGAAGGGGCAAGAGATATGGTCGCCGCCTCGGAGAGAAAACTGTGTAGAAGGAAACAGAAATGTGATATTCTGCAACTGAAACGTCTGGACTCGTTCACTTTTGTCTGATTCTCACCTGCAGACACATCTGAGGGTGTTTGTCCACCGCAGACGTGTTGTACATCTGTTGAAGAGACACGGGGGGGGGGGGCGTTTATTCATTTCAATCCAAAGTCTAATCAGTCTTATATCTAATTATTATTTCAGAGACCAAATCTTTTTGTAAACTGAACTTCTTCTTTACTGGCTCAACGAGTTATCTTCCTGAAGTGAAAGGACTCCTTTATTTATTTTTGGTATAATTTCTAATTATAAAAAATTTTTTAATTAAAATTTATTTTCTTCCCGGTTGCCTGTCATTTTTGTTGCACCCACCTTATTTTAAAATGAGCTGTATTTAACATTCAGAGTGTTGATATTGCAGAAAACAACCATTTGCTATTAAAAATAATGTCTACCCGAGCAGGGAATCCGGGCCGGCTGCGTGTTATTGTAGTGCATGTTAGTGCACGTGAGCGTGCCACACTGGATAACTCACTCATATTGCGGTTACAGACCCTCCGGTTCCCCCTCACTGTTAGACTTGAGAGCCGTTTAGAGGCCATCGAAATGCTCCCAATCTCAAATCTGTCACTTTTAAATTGTATTTATCCGTAACTTTGAATAAGTCTTCTTCGTTTGGTTTAAAATAACCAAGCCACCCACAGCTTAGTTATTTTAACCCAATTAACCCTTAAACAGCCTACCAGGTCTGCTCCATCTTCCATCTCCTGCAGGGTGGAGTTGAGGACCGGCGTGCAGAGGTGTTCCTGTCGCCTCCAGCAGAGGGAGGCAGAGAGCTCCAGGTCACCGGCGGAGCACGGGGAGCTCCACGTCACGCTCGACTCGTGCAGAGTGACCTCAGAGGAGAGCCAGATGTCTCCCACGTCTGTGGGGAGGGCAACGTGGACACGGGTGAGGACTGACTGTGGACCGGCGTCCACGAGGAGAACAACGTCGTGGGCGAACGCAGTCGAATTTGAATAAATAAATAATAACATTTCTGGGACGTACTAAATATTATCCAAGCTGCGAGCAGATAATTTGGGTTTCACGTGCAGAACTTTGGGGGTTATCCGTTAGCACAGCTACGTGGGAAGTAGAGACGAAGCTTCGTGCTAAGCTAACGGGACACGCGGTACGAGACCTTCAACTCCTCAGCGAGGATGCAGAGGCCCTGTTTCCAGGAATATTATTGAACTGTTCTGCAAAGTCGAATGTGAACAAATGTAATTTGAATACTTTGACGGAAACAATGCCCTTCTGTGTTCAACTGAAACGAAAAGGAAATGGTTACACAATGAGGCCCGTGGGTTTGTTATTGCCAATTGTATTGTTTCTGAAAAATACAACGTTGAGTTCCCTTCAACCGGTCACAACATTGTGAGACGTGGGCAGTAATCTGACCCGTCTGCAGAAAGGAGGATGACATGCTGCACGATGTTAGGTTTCAAGCCGTATTTTGAGTAGAAAAATGTATACTGTGAGTATTAATACTGTGTGTGTGTGTGTGTGTGTGTGTGTGTTGGGTTAGAATTTTTTTTTAAATGTTCAATCACCCGTCACGCTCACCTGACAGGCTCTGGTTCAGGAACGGGCACTTTACATGGCGCTTGGAGTCTGTGCGGTCATAGTACACCTGTCAGTGAAGGAAAATAAAGGTTTTTACGATCTCATATATATATATATATATATATATATATATATAAATAATACACAGAGCTTAAAGTACCTGCACACACACACAGGGCAGCAGGTACGGGATGTTCAGAAGAGCGACTCGGGACACGGACGAATCAATCTGAAAAAAACAACAACAACAACAACATACAAATATGTTTAAACTCTCTTGAAGGAGTCCCAATAAAAAAGGAGCACTCAATAAATGTGCCCGCTGCCACTTGCAGTGATTGGAGGGGACGGGTCCTCTGCCGTGCACGCCGGTGCATATTTCCGGTAACACCACCTGGCGTGAACTTTGTCGTCTCCGGGCTCCACGGTGACGGAGACGGATTTAGACGACTGGTTCACAGAGAGATTGAAGTGTGGGATGGGATCTGAACACACACACACACACACACAGGATATAATCATTAAAAAGAGTCTGTGAATCATATGCTGCGGCCTTCGCAGTCAATCGTGGTGAAACATGAGGCCCGGGGGCCGGGAACTCCTCACCTGGCACTTTGTAACTGACGCTGCAGCTTCTCTCCGTCGTGCTGAAGGACGCAGAAACGACAGCGTTCGCTTCGGCCTCGACGCAATCATGTACCAGCTCCCACTGTAAAAAAATTAATAAATAAATCAAAATAAATAAATAAAATATTTTTTAAATAAATAAAATACATTTTAAATAAATAAAATACATTTTAAATAAATAAATAAAATAAATAAATATAAATAAAATAAATAAATAAAATAAATAAAATAAATAAAATAAATAAAATAAATAAAATAAATAAAATAAATAAAATAAATAAAATACACCATCATCAACATCGGCCATTGTCTTCATAGCAGAACACGTTTAAGCCGAAAACAGAGAAAAGAAAAACTCATCTTACCAGAGCGACACCGCGTCCCCAGTTACACGTGACGCCCAGCCTGCTCTCATTGTCACACTAGGAAAGACAGAGCGACGACAGATCGATGACACCGTGCTCCACCCTTTGTTGTTCATCTACTGAGTTTTACACCAGCGGGAGCGCAAAACAAACCTTTGTTGGTTTTCTCTGTTTCTTCTTCTTCTTCTTCTTCTTCTTCAAGATGGGGTTAATTATCTGTAATTCACTCGTCAGGCCCAGGAGGAGAACTTCGATCTTCAGGGCTTTGTAGAAATCTGTGTGTGTGTGTGTGTGTGTGGGGGGGGGGGAAAGACAGCTTTAGAGATGATTTAGGAACGTGCTGGACTAAATGGACTCCCACTCTGCGACGCGGTTCCACTCCCCACCATCGGCCCTCAGCGTGACTCGCACGGTGACGCATTCAGAGTAGATCCCCCCGGAGGCCGCAGGGGTCAGGCCGGAGGTCAGCTTCACGGGACAGTTCCCCTCTGCACAGAGAGGCGAGGAGGAGAATCAGTGCAGCCCCAACGGGGAGATGCTTCCACATGGAGTCACTGCACTGCGGGGACTCCCAACTTACCAAACGTGCCATTTGGGATCCCACTTCCTCCTTCCTCCTCCATCCTCTGAAGTAGCTCCAAGATAAAGACAAATTAGAGGAAGCCGTGAAGCGTTCATTCACATATGCGTCTGGATTCCCCCACACACCCCTATGTTCATGAATCACTCATTGAGATATTAATCAGTGTTATTAAACTCACGTGACATTGCGTCGTGCTCTCCAGCAGCAGTGGAGACACCGCGAAGGCGACGAGCGCGAGCGCGGCGGCGGCGCGGCGTCTAGGACTCATTTGGCGTCGCACGAGGAAACGTTCCCATAATTACAACAAAAAAAAAAGCCTCCAGAAGCCGCGGACGTCCCGGTGCTCGTCCCGGTGCTGCGTTCAGGGCGGCGGCGTGGGGCAGCGCGTCCTCGTGAGCGCGCGTCCCCGCGTGGACACGACAGGTGTTTTCATTCCTTCTCGTCAAGTTCGGTCAAAACTCCCCGAGTGCGTGCGTTTCAAGAAACAGAAACACACACACACACACTTGTTCCCCCTCAGCTCCGCTTCCCGTCAACCATTTCATTTCCTGAGAAAATAACAGAGGAAAAGAAGAAAAATACTCCCACCTGCAGTGCACGTGAGCCTCTGCGGTCACTTTTTAAGAGAACGCCTCCTCATCGCGGAAGCGATGGGAGGATTTTATCTGTCACACACACACACAGCAGATAAGAGCCTCCTGTATTAATGCTTTAATGTAACCTGGACACCTCCTTTATCTTTCTTAATGATTTAATTTAACCTGGACACCTCCTTAACCCTTATTAATGCTTTTTTTAAATAACCTATGCAAAAAATGATCCATTTCCAGGATATGACCTCCTGATTTTGGATGTCTCATTTCTTTTATTTATATTTATTTTGTCTGCGCGTCAGATTTGGTAAATCGTTTACTTATTTTGTTGTAATTTATAGTTTTTAAACATTAAAATGTTTTGTCTAATTGTGTGTGTTTATTGTCATTAAGGGCCCTTATTAGGAGAAAACATGGTGACGTGCCTTCAAAGTTGATGCTATACAAGCTGCCCTGCGTGGAGTTACCCACATTGTCTGGTTTGTGGTCCATTTCATCCATTAAATACAACTTCACTGTAACCGCACACAGATATCAACACACCTGGTACGAGGACTGGTTCTGATCATTCATGCATTATTGTGCATTTGTGCAAACAACAACAACAGCAGCAGATGTTTGCATAAAAGCTGCCCGACCAGTAGAACCAGTGCGTACAGTACTGGGCTGTGTCGGTGTTCCCATTAAGGAAAAGGTGCAAGAAAGCTGCAGAACTAATGCCAAGGACTTTGCTATTTCCTAATGAGGAGGAGAGGATGAGACATTTCCCATGATGCAACGCTCTGTTTGCAACACAGTGAAGATACAATAGGGAGTTGGGTTCAGTACCAGAAATAATAAACCTTGAGAAGCTCCTGTGAGTCAGTTTCTTTGGAAAGAGCAAATATATAAATATAATATAATATATAAAGCGTAGACACAGTTCCACACAACCAGGAACCAACACAACACAACCCAACCCCAACCTTCCCCTCCCTCGGACCGCAGACAGACACACACACACACACACACACACACACAACGACAAGTTTAAAAAACTCAACTCTTTTTTTTTTTTATTATTAAACTTTTCTATTCTTTATGCAATCTGTATATATAAAAAAGTTCTAAAGCCACCGGCCTGAGTCTAAGACAGGCCCGCGAAGGCGATCGGTCCTCGTCGTCCCGGCGACCGCGTGATGGGTGTAACCGTCGGAGACGAAGGAAAACGTAAAAAAAAAAAAAAAAAACAGGAGACATGATGAACACAGAGCGACGAAGAGGAAGGTGCACAATGTCTTTGTGCAGCCCGGAGTGATTAGAAGTAGTCCATGATATTAAAAAAAGAAAAAGAAAAAGGGCGCTCGTTCGACCGCGAGCGCGCAGAATAAATAACATCATCGTTGGCGGCTGGAAGCAGAGCGCCAGAGGTCAGGAGGTCGCCTCTCGTTTAGTTATAAAACATATCCGCCACAAAACGAGGAATATTTTTTTTTGATTGGTGATTCTGAACAACAGCCTTTTTTTTTTTCCTTTCTCCCCTTCCCATCATAATTATTATTATTATTATTAATTCAATTTCAATTCTCTTAAATACAATATTTTACATGTCAGATTAAATACGGCTTAGTGTGCACGATGGGCCAACGTAGTGGACGTGTGTCTGTTTTTTTTTCGGTCCCCTCCACTCTCGTTTCTCGTGATCTGTGATGGAGGGATGTCTCCACGACGTGTGCTTTTGTTTGTTTGTTTGTTTGTTTGTTTGTTGTTTTTCAGTCACTGTCACTGGTCTCGCTGCTGGGGTCTCCCTGCACCTTGCTGCGGTGCTGCATGGCCCGGTGGTAGGCCACCTGCACCGACTTGCGGATGTTGGACTTCCGGCCCTCCAGCATCTTCTCCTTGTCCAGCTCCTGATCCACCCCGAGCGGCACCAGCTTGGAGCGCGGCAGCCACTGCCTGGATCCACATGGGGGGGGGGGGGGGGGGGGGGGCACAGAAGAGGGTGTTACGTCATCTTTTAATCAAACAGAGGGGCAGTAGATGAAACTACCCAAATGTACCCATCGGGCTCCTCATTAGATTCACACGCATTCGTGGCTCAAACGTGAACTGCAGATATTAAATATGAGAGAATATTAAATGGCTTTGAGAGGAGGTTCACCTCCTGAACGACCTTCCAAGAGAGTCAGAACGACACCGACGACGCGTTGTTCTTCAAACTTAAAAAGCAAAGCGTGAACTTATGCGATTGCGAAGCACGCGATGACCTAAAATACAACCTGTTCTTTTCCCCCCTCTCTCCTCCTCTTCTGTTCTCAAAAACCACATTTGCCCCAATTCTGGTGAACTGCAGCTTCCTTTGAACTTGTGTGCGCACATCCAGTAATAACAGAAAGCCTATTTTGCATGCGTTTTACTGTACTCATCATAAAAAAAAGGAGAAGAAGAAGAAGACAGGATGTCAAGTGAGAACAAACAAAGAAGAGACAAACTCGACGATATATGATTTAGTGAACATTAAAAAGTGCTGACCATGTTCTTTTGTTGTCAAAGAACAGGACCAGGAACAGGTGCTCCCTGGCCTCCTGGGTCATCTGCTCCCCCAGCTTCAGCACATCCAACGGGGGGACGGGTATCGGGACGCCCCGGTGGAACACCCCCTCCCTGGGCATCTTCGGGTCAATTATCTGCGGGCGGACGGAAAGGTCGAGAGGGGGGGGGGTTAGACATTCAGGCATCCACCACGGCAGAATGTCCTGAATCGGTGTCGTTGGCAAAAAGGGTCCACTTGTGTCTCACCAGAGCCGGGTAGGAGGGGTAGCCTCTGCACTTGGCCCACACCAGGTCCAGAGCTACGAGAAGAAGAATAGTCATCAGAGGTCATCCAGCTAGCCTGACCCCGCCCCCCTCCCCTCCCCCCATTGCACAACCGGCTGCGCGTTTTAAAAGACGAGAAGCGGCCGAGACAAAAGATCGTAGCGGTAATCTGGTTCTGTAATGGGGGCAACTGGGCGGGGGCGTCATTTGAGCTTGAAAAGGTCAACACTTCACTTTCCCCTCCGCATCTCAGGAAACAACTACAGCAGCAGCAGGTTTTCTGAGTCCTCAGCTTTTAGTTGATTTGTTGTTGTAACATCGACATCAGACAAATTAGCCGCGTCCTGTCACTGCATATCATAACATCAGAAACATTTAAAAGTTCCTTCTGATCCCATCTTTTGTATCTTTCTTGTTACCCCAATAAAAAGAGAAAAGGATTTAACAAAAGGGTCATGTCATTTATCTAATTGGACACGATGCAAATAAAAAATTCCCATCTATAACTTTAAGAAATATCGGTACATCATTTTTGATTAGTACATCAATCATTGTCATGACAACCTCATTAGTCATCTCTCTCCACTGGTACAAATCTTATCAGAGCAAATCAAAAGATGGCTGCCGTCATATCAGATAAGATCAGCTTCCAACCACCTTCATATTCAAATCACTCTTGAGAAGACACTCACTGCCTACATGAAGTATATATACATATATATATTTTTTAAGTTGTCAGCACTGAGACACGCAGACGCGAGTCCCAGGATGTGAAAGTGTGCTCACAGTGCGAAACGCTCCGCGATCCTCCGACCGAGTAGGAATCGTTTTCGGTGCCCGACGTCTCCTCGCTGCTGTCCTCCTGGAAGGCGGAGCGGGAGAACGAGGCCTTCCCCCTGCCCTGCTTGGAGGGGGTCGTGCTGAGGGACGAGACAAACCATGGGTATGAAAAAAAAAAAAGAACAAGTTATGGACGTCATCGCCAGGAAACGCGGCTAACCACGCTCCACTACTCGTAGGGCGTAGCTGATGGTAATCGCTCAGTTTGTCATGTTTAACCGCTGCCCTCGAGATGAAAGCACAGCATCACATACGTAATAGAATAAAATAAATCAACATTTTAGGAAACAAGCTTATTTGCCGTCTCTCGTATCTGTGCAATAACTATAATAACTGATTAAAATAAAGAAATCATTTAAAAGAAAAAAAAAAAAAAAGACAAATGTTACTCGTGATGGCTCGACAAAAAGGTCTAATTTCTCCTCCTTTGTTAAAAATGTCGTTGGCCGAATTAATTGAGCAACAGATGAAAATAAGCAGCATCATGAATTTGGCCCAAAAAATGTTCTTTAATGAACTTAATTTTTTTTTGCTCAATCCATCTCAAAAGGCAGCCATTTAAGAAAAAATAATAATCTTTAAATGGTTTTGAAATCCAAAACAATGGGCCAACGACCCCCCCAACCCCCCCGTGCTCCACCCCACCTGGTCCGGTCTGAAGCGGCGCTGCTGCTGCTGCTGGTGGTGGACTCGGAGTCCGAGCTGGAGCGAGGGAGCCGAGACTCGCTCCGGTACACGCGGAAGCTCTCCGTCACCGGCTGGTTTCTTCCATCGAAACCGTTACTTGGCAACCCTGAGGAAAAGAGAGGGAGAGCGTCAGTGTGTGTGTGTGTGTGTGTGTGTGTGTGTGTGTGTGTGTGTGTGTGTGTGTGAGATTACAAACTAAAACCGCGTTAACGTTCATTACGGCGAGCGTACCCGGCAGTAGGTCGTCGTTGTCGCTGTCGCTGTCCGAGCTGGAGCTGCTGCGGGGGCTGCGGGGCCTCTTCCTCTGCCTGCTCGGGGACAGCAGGGGCAGCTGGGGGGGTCCGATGGGGCTCTGGCCCAACCCGGCACCGGGGTAGCCGGCGTCCCGGTTCTTGGGGGGTCGCCCCGGCCTTTTGGGGGGCCCGGCCATCTTTTGGTTCTTCTTGGAGAAGAGGACGGACGTCCGACGGCCCACCTCGGGCGCCAGGGCGGACGAGGACACGCTCATATCTAGGAGGAGGAGGAGGAGGAGGAGGAGGAGGAGGAGGAGGAGGGTTTATACGTTAAAATGCGTTTCATAGTTTTATAGTTAAACCCTGATAAAACAGTACAATAGATAAAACATAAACCCAATCGATACAAGAACAAACTAAGCCATAAAATTAATAATAATAATAATAATAAAATCGTAATTAATTAAACAGTAAAGCGACAACATCACATAAAAGCCAGTGTATCATGTTATTTTCCTTTTAAAAGCGTTTTTTCCTACACACCAATGATGCGTTACATCTTTTCCGGACGCACCTTTTCCCCCGATCTCCTGGCTGCTGCTTTCGCCCCCTTCGTCGTGGTGGCCCGAGGACGACGGGTGATGGGAGGGCAGGGAGGAGCCCCCCCGGTCCCCGCCTCCTCCTCCTCCTCCTCCTCCTCCTCCTCCTCCTCCTCCCCCCGCCGACTCGCGCCCCCCGATGCCGGGGCCGCCCTCCCGCTGGTGCGCCAGCTTCCTCTTGACGACGCTGACCTCCTTCCTGAGAGCTTTGGCCCTGCGCGACTGGCCGATGCTGTGCTTCCCCGAGCTGACCTCGTCCAGACGCGCCTGCAGGTAATGCAGCTGCTCCTCCAGCGGGAGCCGCCGCCGGTTCTCCGGCAGGAGCAGTTCTGCGGGAGGCAGTGGGAGAGAGGCCCAACAGGTCACTTTGTCTGGTAAAAGGTTGGTTGTGAAACAAAAGAAAAAGTAGTGAAGTGACGCAACTGAACTGAAGGAATGTCCCGCGCCCCCTAGTGGCCAATGTGCTTCACTGTGCCAGTTATTGAGGCTCTTCTCTCTCTCTTCCCTTCTGTATGAATTCATTCCCCCATTAATGCACATTACTAACTTGTCTTCTTCCCCGGAGGAGTCTGTGCTTTCTCGCCTCACAGGTTCACATGGATGGTGGTTTTATCTGGACCCTGGTCTTGGCTGACACCTACTGCTACTTATGCTGGTATCATCATATTTATTCTACTACATCCCGCATGCCTACAGATTGTAAAAGCCCTCTGATGAGGCAAATTTGTGATTTGGGGCTACATTTAATGTATTGTTACAGGGAAAATAAATAATAAATAAATAAATAAAATAAATAAAATAAATAAAATAAATAAAATAAATAAAATAAATAAAATAAATAAAATAAATTAAAATAAATAAAATAAATAAAATAAAAAATAAATAAAATAAAAAACACCAACAATAACCTGGACCTAGCCTTGTGAGCTTATAACTGCATCTCTCCTCCACTAATGACTCGTGGGCCCTTACCTCTTTACCTCCACTATGGTTTCTCTCCAGTATTTCACTCACGTGGTATAACTCAAGTGTTGTTTACATTTTTTTCGTCTAGCTTCTAGCCGGCCAAATAGAAGAAAGATAGAATTTGGTGATATAAAAGTTCTCCCCTACTTTGGTTTGAACTTCTTAACCAAAGTAAACAAATAGTTCACTCACCATCTTCATTAGAGGACAACGGCCGGTCTCGTTCTCGTTCTCTGTCTCTGTCCCGGTCTCTATCTCTATCTCGTTCCCGGTCCCGGTCTCTGTCCCGGTCCCGGTCTCTGTCCCGGTCCCGGTCCCGTTCTCGGTCTCGGTCTCGGTCCCGTTCTCTCTCCCGTTCTCTCTCTCTCTCCCGTTCCCGTTCTCGGTCCCGCTCACGCTCCCTCTCTCGGTCCCGGTCTTGGTCCCGCTGGCTCTCTGGGCTGGGCTCTCGGGGGAGGTGTATGCCGGCCTCGTAGTCGAAGCCTATCCGCTCGGCGTGGCGCCTGGCGGTTCGTATGACGGCGCCGCCCATCTCCCTGAGCCGCAGGGCGGCGCGATAAAAGACCGTGTCCTTGGCGTTGTACTTGAGGCAGTTGTTGACGATGAGGCCGAAGTCGGCCTCGAAGGCCTCGAACGTGAGGTAGCGGTGGGACTCCAGCAGGTTCCACATGGTCTGGAAGTCCATCGGCGTGTCGATGTGGTCCAGGTAGTCCGGCACCTGGAGAGCAGAGAGGGCAGAGACGTGGACTGATGCGAGTGTGTAGAACTCATTTTCAGCATCATGGCTGCCCTCAAAGGGCCGGTTGTAACTGTAACACTATATAAAACTACTCCCGAGCATATTGTTAAATAACTGTCTTTGTATTTGATTATTGTTTATTAGAGTGTAGAAATATTGTATAATATATATCTCTAATATTATAACATCAATCAAGTATTTAACTAATCAGAAGAAAAGTTAATGTTGTATACTTGAATCTTATACATCTATTAACCTTTGATGTATAGCCCATATTTTCAACACAAAGATTCATTAAAATTGAAGAGAGTTGTATCAGATAGTCAGCATTTTCTACAAATAAATAGTTTAATATTATTATGATAACCATGTTCATAATGAACTAGAATTACCACCTCGCGGTTGTATGTCAGTCGTGTTGCAGTTCACCTCCACTTCACACTTTAATCCTAACAGACGTTGGAGTGAAACTGTAATAATTAGCATGTGAATTCTTGAGCTATGGCCCAAAAAACTTGGTTTTGTGGGGGGGTCACCTTGACCAACAAATTCTTCAGGTGCTCAAGGCTTTCCTGAGATATCGCTTTCACGAGAATGGAGGAAGGTGCAATATATAATTTATGTTCAAACGACACATCTTTAAACATGAAGAACGTCCCCAGCGTGCGTGACGGTGTGTGCGTTTACCTCTGCCAGCGGTACGGGCTCGGTGAAGAAGTTGTTAATGTCTCTCTCCTGCAGCTGCTCCAACGTGCTCCTCAGCAGCACCAGGAAGGGAGTCAGCTGCATCTCCAGCGCCATCTGATGGACTTTAATCTGAACACAGACAAGCGCGTATAAATAAAGCACAAAGAAATCTATGGAGCAAAGAGCTTATTGTGTACGGGGGAAAAAGTGTCTGCGTGTGCTCACGCTCACACACACACACACACACACACACACACACACACACACACACACACACACACACACACACACACACACACACACACACACACACAACACACACACACACACACACACACACACACACACACACACACACACACACACACACACACACACACACACACACACACACACACACACACACACACACACACACACACACACACACAAAGCTGCAAGTAGGGAAGGAAAGTGTTGTTTACTGCGTGTTGGGAGCTAATGAATGTGTTGCTTGGATTCTTGGATGTCTCTGACCCGACCACAACAAATTGTTAACCCTAAAAGAAAATCCGGAAAGGCATTTGTATTGTTTTTTTGACCTAATTATTGTAAAAAAGTGTGTTTCATTGCCCGTGTTGAAGCAACCTTCTAACAACTGTCCTACAAAGCTCACCGGGCCACCAGCGCGTTACTGCTCACGTCGGCGTTTCGATATCCGTCAGTGACGGAAACTCACCGTCTCCCTCTTGAGTTTCTCCCTCTTGCGGATGAGCTCCACCAGGAGCCGGGCTCGCTCCAGGTCGTGCCTCAGTCTCTGCCACGCCTTCAGCTGCTCCTTTAAGGCCGAATGTTTCTCCTCGCTGTCCCGCTGCGACACCGACACGCACACAAAACCCTCAAACATGTCACACGGCTGAACGAGGCAAAAGTACAGAACAACGGCTACATTTCTGTGTGTGTGTGTGTGTTTTGTTTACAATTGCGCAGGTCATCGGCGAGAGTTGCGACAGAGGCGGTGGGAGCGGAAGTGGAAGCGGTAGCGGTAGCAGCAGTGGTGGCGGCGGCGGCAGCGGCGGTGGTGGCGGTGGTGGTGGTGGCGGTGGCGGTGAGGGCGCTGGCGGCGGCGTGAGGGTCTCGATATGCCGCTGGGACTGCAGGTGGGTCTGGAGCCGGCGTAGCAGCGGCACCCCGTTACGACTTTGCCTCTTCAGGGTCCAGTAGCTGTGAAGCCGCTGCATGAACTGGCTCTTCCTGGGCACCGTCAGGTTGCTGGTGATTTTGCTCAGCCTGGAGAGGAACAAACGCCACGTCAACTCCTCGTAATCACAAAACGCTCACAGGGTCTAGGGGTGATTTACAGAACAGCAATTGGTAAGTAAGCAATTTAGCAACTAGCGTTCAGTATTGTGCATCTTGAAGCCCAGGTGAAACACACATGTCGCGTTTACGTACCTGTGGGGAGGTATGCAGGGCACCGACACCACCGGCGCAGCCGCTCTCCTCTCCGCTAAGATCTTCCTCGCTCGCTTCATCTTCAGCCTGGACTTGGCCTTCGCCCTCTTGGCTCGCTCGGAGCTCCAGCCCTTGGAGTCGTCGTCCTGGCCGATGCTGGGCTCGTCGTCGTCGTCCAGCTCTCCGTCGCTGTGGGAGGAGCCCATGCTGGCGCCGCCCACCCCGCCCAGGGGCCGGGCCGACCCCGGCGGCGTGTGGATGTCGCAGTACGCCGTCTTGCGGACGCTGAAAGAGGTGCCGTTGGCCCCGGTCTCTCTGACGGGCTCCATTTTCATGTAGAGGCCCGCCTGCTGGGCGCAGGTGACGTGGAAGGCGGTGTAGCAGTTGGCCTTGTGACACTGGATGCAGGCGCCGGAGCCGCGCTGCTTGCAGATGTAGCAGGTGAGCTTCCAGCGGGCGGGAGGAATGTGCTCGATGCTGTCGATCGGCTCCAGGAAGACCGTGTTGGCGAAGCAGACCTGAGGGAGGGCAGCAAAACTCTCTTTTCAGAAGGGTCGAGGTCGTAACGAGAGACTGACTCACTGTACATTAACGCCAATGCACGAAACCACATGCAATCAGTTGACAAGGTTAAATCCTTAAAGTTTCCTCTAATTCACTTAGATTTACCTCTAAGTGATGTCCTTTTATAAACTTATGAACATTACTGATGATTCTGAAGGAACACAAACAAAGCCTAAAAGCACCTCAACATCTGCACGATGATGTCGCTCTGATCAAGAATGCATGAAGTGGCGAAGGGATAGACGATATATATATCTATATATATAGATATATATATATAGATACTTTAACGATATTGTGATAGGAGACTTGATATTGTTTTAGATTCTGGGATATCGTAATATGGTATAAAAGTGGTCTTTTCCTGGTTTTAAACGCTACATAACAGTAAAGTGATGTCATTTTATTCATTTTCCCATTAAATTAGTATGTGAATATTTTTGTAAAAGCACCAACGGGTCCCTCCTACAATACCCGGCCCTTTCATGGTGTGTGTGTGTGTGTGTGTGTAGGCTTACCTCCGGGATCCAGAGGGCACACACCACGTGAGCCCAGCGCGCGTCGTCCGTCTGTTTGAAAGCGCCCCCCTTGTTGGGACAGAGGGCGCAGTCCACGGCTCGGCTCGGCGACTGCAGGCAGCGCCGACACAACCACTGGCCCTCCGGGATGTAGGGCACGCCGTAGCACTCCTGGTGCACCGCCAGGTTGCACATGTCGCAGAACAGGATCACGTTGCTGTTCTGACACTCGCCGTCGTTGCAGATGCAGCAGACGGCGTCTTCGTCGATGAGGGTGCTGGGGTCGGCCTGGGGGGGGGAGGGGGAGTGGAAGAGGGTGAGTCGAGTTGGACCAACTCTGTGAATGTGTTGAAATGATATTTTTAATCCCTTCCGCTGCCACCGTTCAGGCACCTTGTTGTGGCTCTCGAAGTACGACTCCTTCTCCAAGCGGTCCATGAGGTACTCGAACACCTCCTGAGGGATGGGCGTCACGCCGTCGCGCCGCCGCTTGTCGTTCATGATGTCGAGCCAGATGTAGTCTTCCTCGTCGATGTCGTACTCCACCTCCTCGTCCAGCTCCTCCACGGACTTGTCGATGTACCTGAACACCGCAGTGGGGAAAGAAGAGGAGAATTGCGTTTGTGGAGGTTTTTTTGGCACCAGAGAAGAAGAGGAAGTAATATCGACGTGATGTGCGGAATCTGGAGGTCAAAATGTACTTCCTGAAACACGCACAACAACATGTTGTACAGTTGCAAACAAACGATGATGTCTGACAGTAAATATGTGCTTGAATACCAAATGTCAGCATTAAAGCTATGCCTCCTTTATACGTGCACCCCATTACAAAGTGCCCTTATCGTTTAATAATCCTGCTTTATAGTTATTAATAAAGCAGACTATATAATTCTAAATGCAGACCTGTAGTAAGATAATGGTCGAGGCGGGGCATCGGGTCTCTCCTGGTCCAGTTCTCTAAACACCGCCTCAGGGAGCTTGACCGCGGGGCCGGACTGAGCGCTGTGATGATGGGACGAGCCGTCCTTCTTCTTCTCTTTGCTTTTGTGCTTCCCGGACTTCGGGGTGGACTTGCCGCCGTTGGAGGACGGGATATCCGTCCGGTCCTTGCCACCGCCTCCCAACTCGCTCCCACCTGCTCCGCCGTCGCTCCCGTTGCACACCCCCCCCAATCCCAATCCCAATCCCCCTCCTCCTCCTCCTCCTCCTCCGCCGCCGCCGCCCGCGCCGGACGGAGGAGCATCCTCCGCGTCGCTGTCCTCCTCCGACACCACGTCGATGTTCTCGAAGATGCTGATGCGGTGGAGGCGTCCTTGAAACTCCAGCTCCACCATGCGCTGGGCCTGGGCGTACGTCATTGTCTCTCTGCCCGGGGAGTGAGAACGATCCGACCGGTTGGGGCTACCCGGCGTGTTCCCCCCGTGCCCGGGTCCTCCGCCTCCGTTACCCCCGCCGTCGTCCGTGTCCCCCGACCCGGCCAAGGAGGCGCGAGGGGGCCGCCCCTTTCTCTTCTTCTGGGGCAACGCCTGCGCGGGAGTCGGGTTGTCGTGGTCATAGTGGTAGAGGTGATACTCGATGCCGCTGTAGCTCTTGTAGACCTTCCGGCAGGTCTCCACGGGGCACTCGTACGGGGGCTTGGTGGCCCGCAGGTTGTGGCAGAACGTCTTCACGTCGAAGTCCAGCCCCATCCTGCCAGCAGCCACTGCTGGGACAGATGCTGTTTACGCGTTCACATCTGGAGGAGAAGAGCACAAGAGGAGCTTGGAGGATCACTTCCAGAGACGCAATCACATTTACACCAGTCTGGTTGAAGAGACAACCCCGAAGTCTGCACACTGTGCACCTGTTACGGTGCAGTCACGTGACCGTTTCTTCCAAACTCCCAGCAGTAAACACAAATGTTCCCTTCAGTGACAGGTGCAGTACAAGTCAATATTTATGCCTCTTGTTTCCTGCTTAAAAACGTGCAGCGACGCTCGCTGACAGCAACCTCAAGCTGGTTTACAGCCGGATAGAACAACAGTGCACAAGACACACACAGACAGACACACACACACACACACACACACACACACACACAATCCTAAAAGAACCACAAACAATAGGACGTTAACCGTCGCATTTTGCTGACGTTTTTCCTTCTTCTTCTTCTTCTCCTCCTCAAACAATGAAACATTGCAGCCGTTAGCTCGCTGGCTAACGGCAAGCTAGCAAACAACAACAACAACAACATACGGTTCACTCTCCCGTAAAAACACAACAACAACAACAACACACACAACACAGCCGCTCACTCATGAGTTAACGTTAAAAATAAATAAATCTTAAATCAACCGCCGCGGCTACGGTAACGGTTACGTTACCAAGTCGCGTGCTATATACGTTGAGCTAACTGCGCGAGACGAGCCGTTTAGCCTCATTAGGACGCGCAGTGTCGTTTATTTCTATATATTTTAAGGTGTTTAAAGTTAAGACACTCTGCACACGGTCGCCTGAAACGTAACTTTATGTTATTTTTCCGGCTTCCGCAGCGTTTTTCCCTCCACAATGACCTCACCCTGCGCGTCCCCATCCCCTGATGCCGAGCACCGAAACGACCGAATAGCGTCTCATTTCACGAGGTTTTCACCGCCGTTACCGCGACTCGCGGGGAGCGCGTTTACGGTTCAATTAGACGGCCGGAAAACAAAATAATGTAATTTAAAAACGTCTCTTTAAAAAAAAAAAATGCGATGCAAAAAAACGCGCTTTATTGTGCAAGCAAAAGGGGGCTTTGATGCACTTTGATTGCGATTTAATTGTCCAAATGTGGACCGTAACCACACACACACACACAACCGTTTAAACGCTACCGATCCGGACCGACGTTATAAACACTTACTACTCCACGTTCCTCGGGACTGCGGAGCTTCGGGGGAACCTTCGCACCCAGATCGGACGTTTTTTTTTTTTTTGTGTGGTTGTTGTTGTTGTTGCAGGTTTTAATTCGTGAGATAATCCCAGGTGAGGTTCGCGGGACGCGCGCGAGCAAGTGAAAGGTGTTTGTAAAACATAATATCCCGATTTCATTTCATTGTGTTGTGAATAATTCAGGAACTCGGCTGAACAAAAGGGGGCAACCGTTTTTTGTATTTTCTTTTACGACGGCGGAAGCGGATCGGCACATTCGCCACATGAAAAGCAGGGTCTATTTCGTCGGGTTTTGGTAGCAAAGGTGTACGTTTTAACAAAGACTTCATAATAATATAAACTGTATTTAGTTCGGAGATTTTTCTGATGTATTTATTATTTTAATTAGTATAGTTTCTCCTGGGCCATTTTTTTTTTTCCCACGGGGAATTTCTGAGATGAATGTTGCGAATCTGCGGATTTGTTTCAAAGATGTCGGCAGGACCGGAGTGAAAAAAGTCGCACTTTCAAAATAAATCTATTAAAAATTAAAAATTAAAAAACACAAAAAAAATATATCTAGTCCTGATTTAAATGTACTGATTGGATTTATCCCATCTGTTTATAAATGCAAAATAATACATTTTAAATATGATAATACATTTTTTTTTAAAAGGCAATAAAAAAAAACACATGGAAACATACCATCAAGCACAAAATAATATTTATTTTTCTCTCTGAACATACAGTCTGTGATTCGAGTGCAGCAGGGCCGGGTGGGGTAATGCAGTGGGGACACACAGCAGGCAGAAGCAAATCCCACAGTTTGAATACAAGCCTTTTGAAAATCGGAGCACATTCACCACCAGGGGGCAATGTTGTGGAGCGAGGAGTGAGTGCGAGCAGAGGAGGAAGTGTCAGGACTCCTCCTCCTCCTCCTCCTCTTAATCATCCTCCTCCTCCATCTGATCACTGCAGCCAAATTAATAGCCAACAACAGTTATTCCTTCCTCCGCTCACCAAAGAGTTGGCGGCAGAAGGCGGGTGGAACAAAACCAGATATAAAGTGACAGAGAACAGAAATCTCTTACTTATTAGTATTTTTAAAGTCCAATTCAAACCGAATTGATGGAATAACATACATCAAAACAACCCCCACCACCATCATCACCTCTAAACAGCCCCCCCCCCCCCCACACTCCCCAAAAAAAAGTACAAATATAAACTACAAGAAAACTGTACAATTCACAGCTTGGCAGAATTGGGATGCTGTAACCTTTGACATGTGTTGTGAAACATCGAACCACTGGAGCTGTATTGTTTATCTTTGCTTTGTGGAACATGAACGGTCGGCCATGCTTGTCAGTGACAGACGAAACCCACTTTATACAGTGTAGGAAACTCTTAAAACATAAGATTAGAATTAAGGGAGACTATATTGTGCAAATCCCCCGCATCTAGTTTTTGAATTTTTATGCAATACATTACTCCCAAAAAAAATAAATAAAGGCTGTCACCCGAAGCAACCTGGGGAAATAAACATAAACATTTCCACAATAACACTGCTTTGTGAGCGTCTCTCGCTCGTTACTTTCAATTTTTATTAAAGTGTTTTTAATGTGAATATATAATGCTCAAACTGTACAGTGGAATCACCTCGGACGATAGCAGCATAAAAAAAAAGAAGAAAAAAAGCTTTAAACATCAAGTAATTAAAAAAACAAACAGACTTAACCGGTGATTGCGCAACACACTTCACATACAGTGTATGCCGAGTTGACATTTAGCGGTCGTGACTCGCTTGCTCGGAGGTTCGTAATGTTCGTACTCTGCCGGGTGACGTCCGTCTGTCGCTTGGTAGATTTGTAACTTTGTTCAACTTTTATATATATATATTTTTTCAGCTCGCTCCCCCCACCCCCCTCCCCCCCCCCTCCCTCCCCCCGTTGCACACGTCAAGAGATAAGGCTTGTGGCAAAGGCCACGATCAAAGCTTTTGCGGAGGGGTTAAAAAAAAATTGCACTTTTTTGAGCCTCGAAGCCTTCACATAATAATTGCTACATTCTGATCAGAGCGCTACCAGAGGCATATACTGTAGAAGGAACGATGTACAGTATACATGGCTCTGGACTCTCGCCTTTCCTCCGAGCACGAGGCAAGTTGTCTTATCAAGAGTCCGCGTCCGACCGAACCGTTTGAACCTGAAAGAGTGGGTCTTGGCTGCTGGCGTTAAACTTTTTTTAATTTATTTTTCCTTTCTCTCATCAGTCGTACATTAACCATTTTGTTTCTGCAAGGCAACGGTTCATCTCACCACTATGGCATTCCATCTGTCACAGGGGTGGAAAGTAAACAAGGGTTAAAACATGATTTTATTATTTTAAATAAGAGCATAGTGTTAATAGTGCAGTTCTACAAGGGCATTCATATGTAAACCAAAAAAAACAAAAAAGTGTCTGTAATGCATAAAAAAAAAAGAAACTGCACTCAAGCTACCGTTAAATAAAATAACTTGGATGCACACATGCTTTGTTTCACAGAAGAAGAACAAGATAATCTAGAAATCAATGTTCAAGGCACTACATTCCTTAATATATCTTTATGGTAAATACTGTCTTGTAACTGTATCCCACTCCACTGGAATCTGGATTCCAATGTAGTGTTTAAAGTGAGAATGGCAAAAAAAATAAATAAAATCAACTGCAGTAATAAAGAATAAAGTGAAAAATGTTTGTTTTTTGTTGTTGTTTTTTTCGAGGCTGCAGACAAATTGTCTCGTATGGCTGAGTTTAGTCAAAACCAAAGCCAAAAAAGCATTAGGTATTCACACATACATACTTAACACGCACTGTATAGTACACACACACGCGCCCACACACACACACATAAACTACTGATAGTGTTGTATAAAGAATATCAACACTTGCGTCATGTAATTCACAAAATCAGATTATGTACACTTGTGGCTCCGGTGAACCACAGCGGGGTGAAGTTGGACGATGGCGCCCAAACACGGCGACAAAAATTGTCAGTGAGCGGATCAGGTAGTCCTAGTGGTTTTCGGACGGGGCCCGCTGTCGGGGTGGGCTCGGAGCCCCGGGTTCGCCATCGTGGCATAGGGCGTCATTCTTGCGGGACCCTTGGGCCCTACAGGACTCGGCATACCCGGCCACTGCTGCGGGTAAAGAGGACCAGGAGCCATCCCTCCACAGGAGCCCGCTGGCAAATGGTACCCGGCGGGCAGCGTGGCGGCGGAGTTGGGCGCCGGGCTCGCGGGCGGCCCGCCGGGGCCTAAAGCGGCGGTCAGCGGGCAGGAAATGGGCAGCTGGAACTTGCAGGGGCCGAGGTGGCATTTCATCTGAAACAGAAGGGAGTTGTTGTACTGAGTGCTGCATCGACCGCCTCAAAAAAAGGTCAAAGATCAGGGGTTTAAACAACACAATACGTGTATTGCGTTGGAACCGCTCGATGCAGGACGTTTTCGGTTCGGCCTTCCTTTTCGTACTCGCTGTGACCCCCAAACCGCCGTGCGCGTGTACGACTCGCACGCGTAGAGTTTGAACCGTGACCCACAAAAAAAAAAAAAAAAGGGACGCGCCGAACCGTGAATTTCTCGTACGGTTACACTATCAAGAGATCAAAGTACGACCGATCCGTCATCATCCGTCCTTCGAGTGACCGTCTCCATTTTGAATACCTCACGTGTGGCTGCTGTTGCCGCGGGCGGCGCCCCGGCCTCCAGGTCCTGCTGGCGTCGCTGCTGTTTGATCTGGTTGAGGGAGGGGCGCGGCTGATTGGCCGCCGCCGGCACGGTCTCCTTCGTCCAGTCGTCCACCAGTTTGTGGAGGTCGTCGGTGAACGTGCCCCTCTTGTTGTTGCTGTTGTTGGTCTGGACCTGAGCGAGCCGCGTGATTGGCTGGGGAGACGGCGAGGGCGTGGCCGCGGTGAGTGACGGCTGCGTCTGATTGGAGGCGGCGGGGTTGCAAGCAGACCCTGGAAAGACACATAAAAAAAGGTATTAAAAAGATGGCCGGGTCACCAAAAAAAGAAAGAAATAAAAAATAAAAATTGTCAGTCAAATCAATTGGCTGCTTTTTGGCATAATGTGAGGCACTTTATGAACCTATTAAATCACCTTAAAGCCAACTTTAAGAATAGTCCTGCTGGTTTTTGTCCAGTCAATGCGTGTACAACTTATTTAACCGCGTCCATGTTTTGCCAACGTAGCAGCCAAAGGATCGCAACACGAGTGACTTCCATATAAAAAAAAATTAAAAGAAATGAAAATGTTGGATATGACAAAACTCAGCAATCAAGACACCGACATGCAAAACAACGACCAATGCGACAATAACCGCGACAAAGTGCCGAAAACTAAATAAATTAAATAAATAAAAAATAAAGTGCACATACAAAAAATAAATAAACAGGACTATAAATATAGACAGAGTAAGAAAGACAGAGAGTAAGAAAGTAAATGAGATAGTTACTACTACTGCGCTCTTTGCCTAGACATAGTCGTTTCAGAGTGGACCCTATAAGAAGGCAAAACAGCACAAGACAGGAACAGTTAGGCCGGGACACACTGCACACCACACGCATGTGGAAAAGCTGCTTCAAAAAGCACATTCAGCTATTTAAAAACAATTGGGGAGAGAGAGAGAGAGAGAAAGAGGAGGGGGGAAAAGGAGGACAAAAAGGGGTTTAAAAGTGAGGAGGGCTGGAAGAAAAGGAGCCGAGGCGTTCTCTTTAAAAGCACACGAGCCTCGGGTTAAATATTTCAGGGTGAATACCATAATTGTTTTTAATGCTGCCTTCTTAATTAACTTACTGAAAATACAGCTCACATGTTTTACTTTTTTTTTTTTTTTTTTAAACGCTGTGTTTGACAGAAATCAGGTAAAAATGCATTCACTGTCATCTTAAAAATCGCCTTTTTACAATAAATGTGGTGATTTTAGTTTAGAACGTATCGCTAGCGAGAGACGGCAAAAGGACAATGGCGTCGTCTACGACAGGAAGACTGGATTAAAAAGAGATCCCTTTTGGTCGCTGTGAGAATGCCTGTGAAACCAAAAACGTGAAACCAAAAAGAAAGAAAGAAAGAAAAAAAAGAAAAAGAGAGGAGAGCTGGAACTCGTCAGTCGGAAACATGCAGGTGGAGGAAGAAGGAGAAGGAGAAGGAGGAGGAGGAAAAAAAAGAGGAAGTAATATTGATGATACAGCCCTTCGTGTGGCGGAGCAAGTCTCCGTCAGAGCGCTGCCCGGCGCCTGCAGCATGCACGTCTTCTCCGTCCAAACATGAGGGACAGAGAGAGCTGCCTATCAGGGGGGGGGGGGGGGGGGGGGGGGGGGGGGGGGTCGTTTGGGTTATTATTATTTTATTTTTTTTAGGCCCCGCCTCTGTGTTACCGTGGCTGATTTTGGGCAAAGTGCCTGGACTCGGGGAGATGTTACACAATTAAAATTAACAGTGGATGGAAACACACAAGAAAAGAAAAGAAAAAGGTTTTGGCATTCACACACACACACACACACACACACACACACACACACACACACACACACACACACACACACACACACACACACACACACACACACACACACACACACACACACACACACACACACACACACACACACACACACACACACACACACACACACACACACACACACACACACACACACACACACACACACACACACACACACACACACACGAAAAAAAACTGGCATCCGGTCTGGTTTTGGATCGTACCTCAGGCCCATGTTTGGAGAGAACGAGCCCCAGTGCGTGTGTTGTTTTTTTTTTTTTTAAAGCCAGAAGCACTGCACAAAGCATTTGTATGGAGTGAGAGGGATGGGGGGGGGGGGGGGGGGATTTATCCCCATGAATGAATTGTTTATGAATGGATCTGTGAATTGTGGATGTATGCCAGACTCCTGATTTAAAAAAAGACGACAAAAAAAAACTTCTAATTTTTCTGCAGCCTGGATATTGGAGGCCACACACACACACACACACACACACACACACACACACACATACATACATATATGGATCTATCGATAAGAGGCCCGCACACCCTGGAGATGTTTCCTTTTCAACCTTCATGCCAGAGAACTGAATGGTGCCCGGACCCTTTGGGGTCATTGAAAGTTCACCTTTTGTTCCGCCTTATTCTTTTCTGACCACCGGAGACGGTGACGACACACATATACGTGAGCGCACACACACACACACACACGTGGAGAGAAGGAAAAAAAAAACGACGCTCGATATCAAGAGGTTGAGGAACTACTCTCAAAACGGTTTTCTAGAAGCTAGAATAGCTTCTGCTCTCATGAAGCTCTATTAATGATTTTTTGTTGTCGTCATTTCAAGCCAATCCTGTAGTCCCGGGGTTTTTAAATAGCATGACTGGAGCATAAGCTCTTTCCAGGGAAGGGACGAACATGACGGCGTCGTTATCTAACTTTAAACGAGTGTCCAAGGGGCACCGGTTACGACGCCAGGCGACTGCCGGCGATACAGAAACATGCTTGAAGATTAAAAAAAAAAAAAAAAGGAAACATTTCCCGGCTGCACGAGCCCGTCGATCCCGATTCAAATAACTATTTGAATGCTAGCATCCTCTGGTGGTAAGAAGCTTAAGAGGTTGTTGAGGGGAGGAGTGGCAGGAGTAGAACATGAGGGTTAAATAGAAGATCCACTACATTACAGATACATTTCTTTTTTTTTTTTTTTTGGAATGGGTTGATAGAGAGAAATAGAGAGAGAGAGGCAGGTTCAATAAAGAGAAAGGTGGAAAATGAGCGAGGGGCGGCAGGGGGGAGGGGGAGAGAATAGAAAAGAACAAATACAAACAGATGGACAGAGACACAGGTCCACTGAGGAATCTAGTGCGTGGTTTGCTACTAGATTTATAGGTGACTCTCTCTGACGTTTGGTGGTAAACCGTCCAGCCTGTGAAGATGAATATAAAAAGAGGGAAGAGAAGAAACAAGAGAGACGCTTTGTAAAAAGTGCACAGAGACTGAGATGAGAGAAACCCCCACCATCAAAAAGCACCAGCAAAAAAAAAAAGAAGAAAAAGAAATTTAAAAAAGTGCACGATAAGCAGGATCCCACTACGTCGCCTCAGCCCATAATGACATCTGAACACAGGGAGCGTCGTCGGGTACGAACGGTGCGGTTGTATGAAACCCCGAAGATTATTATTGTTTGTTTATTAACTCATACATTGCTTCATTGCAGATATTTGCACACGTCCCCACAAAAAAAAAAAACACGCTTTTGTAACAGCGTGAACATGAAAATACACTGTGTGTAGTAAAGAATTATACACAGTATTGCAACAACTTTATACTGCACATCAAAATGATCAAATAATAAAGTATTGTAATGAGTAAATTAAAAGCAAAAATGAATTTGAACCACATCATTTCAAATCACTTAGATCTATGAAACATCTCAAACTTAATTATTATTATATATATATTTTTTTTAAACATGGCAATCTGCTCCCGCTTGTGGAAAAATATAGAAGTCACAGTGACATTTAAAACTCAATAAAGTGGTTTTTACAACACTGGTGAACCCATTAACCTAAAAATGCATCCGTCAAACTTTATAAACCATATATCCTGCATTTAATATGCGTGTTCGTATCACATTTACAATCCCAAAAAAATAATTTATTGTTTATATTGCTCCGCTCTCTTAAATAAAAATATATATATAAACACATAGTACTTTAAGTGATGTGTTTGTGTCTGTAATCCTTTTGAGATGAGACTCCTCCTGCTACTTGCAAGATGTTGTGCATGGACGGTATGGACAACATTAACACTTAAGCATTCGCCTTAGTGGCTGTTTTGTAGATGGCACGCACACACACACACACACACACACACACACACACACGTCAACGTGTACCCAGAATGTGTACCTTGGCCGGGGCCGGCTTGGTTGGCCGTGGCGTCCCCGTGTAGCCCGCCGTAGATGTTGTCCGAGGAGAAGGAGCCCTTCAGGGAACATGGCTGCTGGGTGTGGACCTGCTCCGGGGCGGCGCCGGGCTGGTTGCTGCCGCTGGAGCTGCCGCTGGAGTGAGAAGAGCCGTCCGACAGAACTGAACTTTTAGCCGGGGAGCTGGACGAGCTGGCGGCACTCTCACCTTGGAGCCGAGAAGAGAAGAAAAAAAGAAGTGCGAGTCAGAGTGAATCACACATTCCTACGGTTTTCTGAACGATTTTCAGCTTTCAGACCCAAAAAATATATATAATGCTCCCGCATACACACGACTCATCGCATCCAGAGCCCGCCCACACACACACACACACACACCTTTCCTCTCTGCGGAGGTGTTGAGATTGTTTTTGAGCTGCTGCACCATCGGATTGAGCAGTTTCCCCGCCTTCAGCTTGTGCTTGCTGGCCCGGCGCCTGCGGCCACTAGGGGGCGCGGCGTGAAGCAGGCCGACGTTGGGGGGCAGCGTTTTGCCCAGCCCGGTGTACAGGTGCTCGATCTCGTTCCTCTGGAACGCCTGCAGCTCAGAGATCTCCTTCATGTGTCTAGTGAGAAGGAGAGAACAACGGACAGAAGATAAACTGCCTGCTTTAAGCATTGCCTCAGTAATTCACTCTCCACTGAAGCCTCCGTCGTTACAGCTCGACACGTCTTCTGCTTGTTGATAAGTGGCTATTTAAGAAAGTTATTAACACTTCGTTTCATGCCATTACTTTTGGATTCCTCCGCTACGAGCCTTACGTTGCCGGTCCAGTGATTTCAAGTCAAGGGACTCGATATTATTAAATGTTTCCTGAAATATAAAACGTGAAAAAAGGGAAAGTTTATCTTCCATAACTTTCAAAAGCACGACTGAGTCGTCTCACCAGATCAATGAATTGGTAAATAACACTAATTTCAACAACTTGGTAACGTCACATCTACTTATTATTATTATTATTATTATTATTATTAAGGGAAGACAATCCAAGCAGCAACATTGGTTTTCATGCACTCGTCTTTTTTTGTTGTTGATTTGAGTCATTTTGCTTCCATAACATTTTCTTCTTTCAGACTAGTGGAAATAAAACATCCGAAATACTAAATTCAGGTGTTTATAATAAAAATAATTGCATATTTAAACGTAACATTTCAGAAAAAAAGAATGGTCTTAATGTAAGAAATCAAAACTGGGGAAGTTTAAAGGTGATATCAAATAAATATATTCTTAACCCTTCATTCAAAATGTATTTTACAATATCTTTAAAATATTTCTAAATGAGATTTTTCTCAGACTCTGAGCCAGAAATCTCTCCTTACATCCACCAAACTTTACAAATTAATTATTAATCTGAAGGTTTTTAATAGAGGGGTCTGTTCATAGATCATTTTAGCCTGATTAATACAACATTTAATTACTAAACTACTGCATATTTTGTTCTCCTATTATGGCTCTATGAAGTGGTGCAAAGAGATATTTAAAATTCCCTTATATCTATATTTAAAAACGTTGACCCTAATATGTCAAGAAAAGGAAACTTTTGAACCTGTCTTTATCCAAAAGCTCAGATTTCTGTTATTTTAGTTAAATTTGTCTGATTATAAGTTCATGGAAGTTATTTATTGTGCGTCTCCCTGCAGTGTGGATGTATACGTGTGTACACGTCCGTCGGTTACTTTACTTTTCTCTCAGCTTCTGCAGTTCTTTCCTCATATCCGCGTCCTCAAACTCCGAGTCGTTGTCGCTGCTGATGTACGACGACTGGGCGTGGCCGGCGGACGGCGGCGCGGCAGCGTGACCGTTCATCGCCACGGGCTGTCGGCTCGGCGAGTCGGAGCTCTGCTCGCTCTTGCTCCGACCCGAGCGGCGCAGGAAGGCCACGGCCCTCTTCATGAGGTCGCTCCCGCTGTGCTCGGACGCCGGGGCGTGAGCCGGCGGAGGCGGCCGGGCCGGAGGGAGGGCGACGCTGCTGCTGTCCTCGTCCGCCGAGTCAGAGTAGAGGTGAGAGGACTGGTGGTAGTCGTGATGGGTCGGGGTGTCCATCGTCTGGGCCCGGGGGATGTGGCGCGGCGTGACGTCGGGGCTGGTCGTCGGGGTGGCCCGGTATAGGTTCGGTGGGGCAGAGTAGCGGTTACTACCGGTCGGTTTGGACGTTCCTGCAGCCGTCGCAGGGGATTTGACCACGGACGCGCAGTCCTCGTCTTTCCCGTCCTTGGACTGGGACTGGGACTGGCTGTACGACCCTGCAGAACCACTAGAGGGTGCCAGAGAACTGCAGGTGCTGCCACTCTTCTTGCATTTCTCTAAACGGCAGATGACATCCGGCGGAGTGGGGATGATCTGGAAGGAACAGAAGGCCTTCCGTGTTCATCGTGATCTAATAATAGTTGTAATGTAATTTACATTTGGTCAAAAGGACATTTATGTGGACTCTTACTTGAAAACGGCTTTTGGAGCCAGATGAACCGGAGCCGGCGGTCCCGTCTCTTCTGTTGGAAACCCGGTTAGTGGCTAAAGGACCGGGAAGAGTGACAGAAACAGGTTCTTCAAACCAGCGTGCGGGCAATAACGTGATGTGGACAACGTTACGTAAATAATGCTACCTACCTGCCACTGCCGAGTCACTTAGCGCACCCACGCTATCTGTGCGCTCAGGAATCTGAGGCTAACAGAAAAAAAAAAGAGATGTGTGTGTGTGTGTGTGTGTGTGTGTGTGTGGGAGGTCGCAATCATTTGAGTAGCACAAAGTGGTAAATCGTTACATGCGCTAGATCAGGGTGGCACGGCTAGCCATCAATCTTCTCCAGACCCCAGTTTTGTCTGTGTGACTCAGACACTAATTATATTTTTTGCCAGCAAGCATGCACAGAGACACAGAGACACACACACACAAAATGAAGCTGCCAGAGAAAGAGATCACGATGAGTTACGGTGCCGACGGCAGTAATTGTGTTACCCTCCCCGCTTTCTAAACACAGTATTCGTCTTGTGCTTAACAGCCAATAGTCAAATTGATGATACAGTGCAGGGAAACAATTCAATGATGTTGCCATTAACTTTACCAGCGTCTGAAAGCTCAGATTTCCTCACACACGTAAACAAACATACACACACGGAGGTGTATTTTACCAGCAGCTCCCCTTTCTTCTTCGTATGCGCCCCCTCGGAGCTCTGGCCGTCTGAGACCGGAGGCGAGCCGACTCCCTCTGTACCGGAGACCTGGGTGTCGGACGCAGCGCTGGCGGGCTGTGAGGGAGCGTGCTCCTGGTACAACAGGTTCCTCAGCTTCTCGTCCAGAGTCTTGATGGTGCGGTCTGCGAACTCCACCCTGCGCGGACCCTCGCTGTCCGACTCGCCCGGCCCCCCGCTCGCCGGCTGCTGGTGGCTCGACGACTGGGAGTTCTGCGGGGTCTGGTGCGCCGGACTCTGGGGCTGAGAGGTGACCGTGCCGGGCTGCATGGGCGTGGCGTAGGGCTGCTGCAGCACCACAGACTGATGGCAGGCCAGCTGAGGGGCTAGTTCTCCAGAGGGACTACTGGCCTTCTGATTGGGCTGATTCGTTTGGGAAGAGGTCGAACCGCCGGCCGCTCCTTTATCAAAAGCGTTCACATCCAGAGAGCCGGGCGGCACAATAGCGCAGCACGGAATGTCCGTCACCATGGAGACGGCGGTGATGCAAGGCTCTTCCACGGGAAGGAAGTTGTGACGGCCGGCGCCGCCAGCGGCAAGGGGGTGTTTGTTCACACAGGGCTGAGGCTGCTGGATCCGGGTCACGTCGATGTTCGGGTCTTGAGGTTGAACTGAGGCCTGCGCTGCAGGGGGCAACAAGGAGGAGGAGGAGGATGATGCCGGGCTTCGGGAGGATACGGATGCGACTGGGGTTGCCGTAGCAATGCCGTTGGGCCTGACTGATGAGGACGCAGCCTTTTCAGATTCTGGGGGAGGGGGGGACATAAAAAAAGTTAATTAGGAGCAGATCCGATTGGGAGCTAAACAGCCACGGTCATTATGAAGGGAGGCTGGGGTCCCTGTGGGTGCCCGAGTGTTACGTCACTGCCTGTCTTCCCCCATCAGGCTCCGTCTGCAGAAGCACTCTTATATAACCGACCCCAACAGATGAACCACACAGAAGCACACTCTGATGCATGCGCACCATTTTCACTATAAACAACAGCAGCAAGTCAAGACAGAAAATATCCAGCTCACTCTATAGAGGATATACTACCGGCAGAGAAAGCTGCCGCTCGTTGGGCTCGGAGGGCAAAGTAGTGAATCTCAAGGCGTGAAGCATTAATGACGCTGCGGTTCTGAGTGTGCGGCGTACCCTGTGCTGTAGAGGCGTGAGATGGCGTCTTCTCTTTGTCCAATATCGGCGTCTCAGCCACGGGGCAGATGATGAACCAGCGCTTGCCAGTGTGGAGGACTGTAGAGGATAGAGGGCGAAAAAAGAAACTCTCATAAATGCCCAACTACTATAATATCAATTCAGTAACTGACCGCTTGAAAAGTAAAATAAAGAATCAGAGGAAACTTCCAAATTGATTCAGAAAGTCATCCTCGGAGTTTAACTACATCTTAAAAAAAGAGGGAGTGAATAAATAAGTTCCAGGTAGCTCAAAATCTTACCATTTTGCTGGTACACCGGCTGCGGTGTGCTGGGTGCAGAAGCCTTCAATCCCTAAAGAAAAGGAAGGATTACTACACAGATTTGATGCACGTGCATCCATTTAAAATAAGCATTTAAAAAGGTTTTCTCAACACAAAAAAAGAAGAAAAAAAAGAGAAGCTGAACCTCAGAAACTAATTCAGTTAGATCAAAATGTCCCATCAGCAGAAATGGTATTTTTGGCAGCTCTTGTTGGCAGCGTTGGGTGCAGAGTGATCTTGAGATGATGAGTCCAAGGCAATCGCAACGATTCACCGTCAAAACGGTTCCTTTCTCTCACCTCCGTTCCCGGAGCGCTCTCGCTCTGTTTGGGACTGCCTCCTTGGTCGGAGGTCTTCTCGCCCTCGGTGTCCTCGCTCAGCATGTCCTCGGCCTTGTCCACTATGTCCTTGAGCTGCTCGATGAACACTTCTCTTTCCACAGGCAGGATGAAGTCATTCTCCACCTGCGGCGACAGAACATTGGGAGGAAAGAAATGCTTGAAATAAAACTGTAAAAAAAAAAAACACGCCTAGGAAAGAGTACCGGATACATTTTCTATTCAATAAAAAGGCGACAAAAAGATTTTAATCATTCCGGAAACGTAAAGTTGATAAATCCTATTGCTTATGCCTATCACAAGTTGGCATTTGCCTCGGTCCGCTTGTATTACACATGATAAGTTGGTGGAGCAGTTATGCCATAAATATTTATCTATACATCTATAAACATGTGCCCAGTATAAATTGGTTGGGACAGGAGGAGAGAGAAGGAGCAAGAGAGAGAGAGAGAGACAAATATTTTTTGCTGCATTGCAGCTCAGCACAGCAACACGGGGAGTTTCCGAGTTCTGAGCTTCCAGGAAGCATCTCAGGAAGCATCTCTCGCCCCCGAAAAACCTTCAAGTGGCACCGACTCGGTCCCCGGCGTACCATGTATGTCGCAATCTCTTCCGGTGCGTCGCCATCCAGGTCAAACTTGAAAGTGACCATCTTGTGGTTGTGCGTTTCCAACTGACACTCCACCATCTTGTCGCCAGTGTTGCACACCTGCAACGAGAGCAGACGCAGTAAAAATGCATCGCATGCTTCGACTTCAAGGGAGGTGTCTTTTAAAAAAAAAAAAAAATGGTGGGAACATATTTTTGGAGACCCACGTTGAGCATGTTGAGCTTCGGCCTGCTGATCTTCTCTTGCCGAGATCGGGTGCGCGTGGACCTGCGGTGGTGCTTGCGGACTTTGCCCCCGTGGGTCCCCTCGCAGCCGTCGCTCATCTCCTTCCCCGAGGTGGCGTCGGAGTTGACGCTGAGGAGAAGGGGGCGAGCGCATCGGTTAAAAAAAAAAAAAAGCATCGCCGCGCAACGGCTCTACATTTAGGCCGGCCCCCCGACGACTTCGAGATAAGAAGGTTCCTGTTCAAACATTGTTCAGGACTGTTGCCCAAGAAAAGACGGCACATCGACAAACGGAGAAATAGTAAACACGTCGTCCACTGGATGTCGACCTCCGTGTGGTGCTGAGCGAAGAGCTTTTGTAAAGTTTATCGCCGCTCTGGAATGCCTGCAGGATTTGGCAAGAGCCTGATACATCAACCGTGGGTGACACTTAACTCCGCATGAGCTTAAAAAGGGATATAGATTTGTGGGGGATAAGCTATCTGCTATTGATTATGAGGGAGCAACCGATCTTAAACCAAAAGGAAGATTGATGGATGCCATAAGAGGGGTCCGTCTGGGTACAGACAGCTGTCCTTTGGCCGATGGCAGACGGATGTCAACGCATCAAATATTACAATATATGAGAAATAGGACTGTTTTAACAGCTAGCTAGTTAGCAGTTGTTCCGTCATTTGTGGAACGCCTCAATGTTTTATAAAAAGGCAAACAACGAGTGTATAAAATCAAACAGTCAATGCTTTTGGTTTTACTTTTGGTTTGAGCCAAAAGGTTCTGCTCGTCATCCTTTCAAGATGGGTGTGGCTACTGCAACCATGTCAACAATAGAACGTCTGATTATTTAAATCTGCAGTAAGAGAGGATGTAAAAATTGCTTAAGACCAACAGAATGCTGCTCTAGACACTAAAGTTTACTCTCATCCGATATACCTTTGAACTGTGAGGATCCCTGACTGATGGGAATAAAGCTGGTACCTGTCGTAGCTCTGTCCTCCAGTGTGTTTCTCTGCTGCTTGATCCTACAGAAACAAATAGTCAAGAGAGAAGAAATAAAAGAGTGTAGCAATGTATTCGACATTCCGGATGGTGACTTGAGAGGAAGTACAGTGACACAACACGGGAATGCACTAGTGTATTTGCAAAGCAAGGTGGGCAGTGGAAGAAATCTAAAATGAGAGTGGAAGTGAGTCATATGGCCATACCTCCGCGTTAGTCTCTGTTGGACCCTGACCTGCAGCTCCGGTGAGACTACCGAGCTGTTTCTGCTGAGTCAGATTGAAACTGGCAGACCCAGATAATGCTTTCTGAGAGTCAGAGGGCTGCAGTGCAGGAATCTGGCTCTGGACCTGACTCTGGGCCTGCGGGGCCAGCTGGCACGGGTTCTTGTTGTCCAGCTGGGCAGCGGCGGTGACCGGGCCCACGTCGGACCCGTTCTGCAAAGGTGAGGAGAAGACGACGGGCTGGCTGAGCTGAGCAGATGGGACGAGCTCGGGATGGCTGAGCTGCGCCTGCCGGGGAAGACAAACAAGATAGCACAACTCAATTTAAACATTAGGATGTCATCTTGGAAGACTCTCGATCCAAAAGTTGGAATATCTCAACACGTTTGCATGACCTCAAACAGACTCAACAGGGTTTTAATGTGTGAAGTGCAGCGAGTATACCAACACTGCATTATTGAATTAATTCGACTTTAAAGTTTCTACGAGGAACTTTAGTTTTGTGTTGATTTTGCGGACCAAAGTGATGGGAAAACCTCTAATTTTACTGCAGCAGGGCTCCGCTCAGTCCTGGTTCTGGTTCTCCCATGACTCTCTTCCCTCCAGCGGGTCCAGTAATACGGCCCGGGCCTCCAGCAGCGGGGTGCCGGTTGCTGCTGGAGGCCCTTGCTGGAGCTGAAGGAGTTTCTGGTGAACCTGCCTGACTTCATCGCATCTTGCGCACAATCCAACCAATGACACACAGACACAGACACAGACACAGACACACAGACACACACACACACACAAAAGTTCCTCGCAGTAACTTTAACGTGTCAACTACGATGATCTCACAAGCAAAGGTTCCAGTTCACACCCTCTTGGTAAACATCTGCGCTCCACTGCAGCCGATATAATTACCTGTATCAGAGGCTGAGTGCCGCCATTTGTGGGAGGGTGTGTGTTCTGGCACGGGGCGGTGTGTGTGTGTAAGGGGTGGGCGGCCGGTGCCGATATAAGTGCAGGTTGTGAATGAGAAGCTTCGGATCTAACACTGTGCTGGGGGGATGAGGGTCCCACCTTGCCCAGCGCGGCGGGGCAGGGCGAAGGCATGAGGGACACCGGGACGGGTGAAGCCAACACATGTTCAATGTGCAGAGGAGAAAGGGGGGAAACGGAGGGGGTCACAGTCTGTCCCGGAGAGAGGAAGATGTGATTGAGAGAAGAGGAGGGTGAAGGGTGAGGGGCATTGCAGGAGTGGGGGTAGGAGGAGGAGTCACAGTCAGTCACAGCTGTCATCACCTGGATGGTGGGATACTGTGAAGGAAACTAAAAAAAGGAAGAAAAAAAAGAAAAAAAGGAAGAAACAGAGGAAAATCAAATACTCTAGAGAGCAGAGAACAAACACAGGAGGGCGATGCATATTTTTATCGGTCTGTAAAATTCAGAAAGTAAGGGGGAGAAAAAAAAAAAGCTGCTGAGGTATACGATATCTCACACACGAGGAGAATGAACGGGTATTATCCAGGTGAGATGAGCTGCAAGAACAGACAATACCTGGGATGGATGTGTTGGGGGTAGCGGGTTTGAAATCTGCAGAGGTTGGAGCTGTCGGAGGCCAGATCCCAGTTGGGCAGGCGGTACCTGGGCGGGCACACTTGAAGCCGACTGGCTGACACTCTGCCCGTGGCCCTGTCCATCTTGTCCAAGCTGTGAAATGCTATGACCAGCAGGAATATTCTACAGGGGGAAAAAAAAAAAAAAAAAAAGGAGGGAGGAAGTTCAATAATGGCGGCGCATCCAAGTTTCTTCTCTCAGTTTGGAAATCTGCATTTCCTGCTATTGACCACAGATCAGAATAGCTCACATTGTCCATGTTGTCCCTAAGCCGGAGTCTGAATCTGCTGCCACGTGCCGGAGCACCGAGCGCCACAAAAGCAGACGCAGAGCGAGACCCGGGAGGCCGGGCGGAAGCAGCGGCTAAGACCGATGTTGTTGTTTTTATTAACGTTTCCATCATCTTTTTTTTTTTTGAAAACCCCCCAGTTGAGCCGTTCATATTTTTCATTCGCCTACTGTCCACCAACACAGCTGCTTCCAATTCAGCTGCACCACAATACGAGGAGCTCCAAAAGCAATAACCGCACCGCCATATGCATAATCGTGTTTTTGTGTTTGTTTTTTTAAGTGCGTTTGTTTCCGTCCCTTCAACATCGAGTCCCACAGTGAAACAATTGTGTTGAGACAAAAGGCGTTCTACCTGGTTCAGGACAGCAGCCATGCAAAGATAGGGTTGAAACTGATGAGAAATGAAAACAGGGCGAGGTCAGAGGAGGGCAAACCGACATGAACATATCAAAACTTGAGGGCACTATGCATGCCGCCTTGCTACAACGTACTGTCAAGCGGTCATCAACACTCACCTGTTGCGCTCCGTAGGTCTGTGGAGCAGAAGAAGACAGGTACTGGCTCTGAGGCGGACCGAGGGCAGGATGTGCGTAGCTCTGCGAGGCCGCATCGGGTAGACCGACCGCAGGGTAACTCTGGTGCGTGGCTTCAACCTGCACCGGCGGGGGCGCCGTCCGATGAAGTTGAGAAGCCGGGGTCTGAAGCTGTTGGCCTGTAGACTGGGATACATCCTGGCTCTGTTGGGGAACCGCGGTCTGCATGGCCGTCTGACTGTGCTTCTGTAGCGTTAGGGCGTGCAACTCCTGCTGACTTTGAGACAGACGGGCGGTAGGCTGTTGTGCCATTTGTTGGTGCATGGTGTGCAGAGCTTCCTGGTTGTGCTGGAGTTGAGGCTGAACGTAAGCCGGCCCAGCATGTGGCGTCAGTTGTATGTTGGTCTGAGTATTCAGTTGGTGCTCTTGTTGAATGGCTATCTGTTGGCTGTAAAGTGCTGGTGTGGAGGAGCTCGGACCAGGCGGCTGACTTGGCAGGTTGACTGCGGCGTGGACGTGTTGCAGTGCCCCGGGCGCATGTGTCGGGTGACACTGGGCCACGGCTGCAATAGTCGGGGCTGCGGATGCAAGAGGGTAGCCTTGTGCTGGCTGCTGCGCCGTCAGGGCGGACGCTGCAGTCTGTTGCGGACCTGGAGTGGGATATCCTGATGCAGGGTGAGCCTGCTGTTGAGTTGGGGCCACGCAGCTCTGACACGTTTGTTGCACATTCAAAGGAAAAGTCAAGGAGCTTGCCGCTGCTGCCTGCTGCTGGTGGCCCGGTGCTTGGTAGCTCTGTGCAACATGTTGCTGCACTGCTGATGCTGAAATAGTTGCTGCAACTTGCTGCACACTTGTGGGGGTGTAGCTAGCAGCACTGGCTGTATGCTGGATGTTGACCGAGCACGGACTAGCTGGAGTTGGTGCTGCGGCACCGTGTTGGCCAAAATATGGAGCAGGAGGGTAACTCTGTCCAGGCTGGAGGTACTGCAGCGGCGCGTGCACCGATGTGCTGGAAGACGGCAGGACGTGTGCAGATGGCTGAGCGTGGTGACCTGCTGAACCGGCCTAGGGGCACAAATGAGAGAAATTCAAATTAGACTCTCTTGAGAGTGAATTTTAGCAGTCACGGATAAAATCCCACCAATAATTACCGGACGGAAGTATGACGACAGGATGAGGGAGACAAATACGTTAATGAAACATGTTTCAACAAAAGAGCAGGCGCTGACAGGTGTGCGCTAAAACAAGGACACGAAAGGGAAATGAGGGATGAGAGGCCGAGAGGAGGGAGATCAGACATCCGCCCCACCACCTTCAAATCATAGGCCATCTATCCGAGGCAAGCGCCGGTGCAGCATTAGGCCAGTAAAGCAGAAAGGAAACTGTTAAAATCTAGTCGAGCTCTAGAAGGGATTGGTTGAGGTTAATCAGCAGGGAAACGCGGTCTGTTAGAGATTGTTTTCGATTGTCCTCCATTACGAGCAAGCGTACGGTTGTTAAGAAGACAGACAGCTCTGTAGGCCTATGCAGGTAGCAAGACTCTAGACAGTAGATGGGATGTGGAGAGTTTAGACCAGCTCCATGCAGAGTAATGCTCCATCTCCTAGGAGGCTGGGAGAGTTGGGTTAAGCAGTTGACCCCAAATGGGAAACCGGAGCGACTTGTGACCTACCACTCCCACAGCTCTGGTAACTCGCTGCTCTCTGGCACAGAGTCTGTCCTCGCAGTCCCGGACGGGTTCTTGGTCCTCGACCAAACCGCCACACAGCAGAGGACTCTTCAGGCTGGCGTCTCCATCGTTGCGTGCGGGCCTGTGGGCAGCGGAGGACCGCGGCGGGGAGGCCTGGGTGGGCGTGGCGAGACCAGGGGCGGCTTTGCGGCCGATTATATTGAACAGGGACTGCTGCAGCAGTGAGAAATCGGAACAATCACTCAGACCTTTCAGCCGTCCGTAACCGGGGGGCGTGGCCATCGCTCCGACAGAGGAAGGGTTTTGCCTCAAGTCCCAAGGAGAGTGGTGCGTTGGCATGGCGACGAAAGGACGGCGGTGGCACCCTTCCCGTGCCCTCAGAAGAAGCAGAGAGAGGCAAGCCTGGCACACGTGGCCACTGTACGTCCCAAAATGGTGACTGTGATGCGCGGCTAGACTCAGAAGACTGCTGAGGTCAGAGTGTCTCCGTCCACTCGGCACAAGCGAGATCTCGCCGGTGGCGTCGGGTGGCGGTCCGACGGCGGCGTCACCAAAGCGGCGGCACTCGGAGGGTTCCAGAAGGTTCTCCGGTGCCGTCGGGGTGGGACTGATGGATCTCCGCGACTGAATGAGCGCGTGGAGTTGAGCAATGTGGTTCGCGCTGCGAGTGTCAATAACTGGGGCGCTTCCTCTCCGGGTCGCAGCTCCCAAACGGGTCCTGAGCTCCGGGCTCAGTGTCGCCCCCCACACTTCGCCCTTTTCACAGGAGTGAGGTCGATCTGGTAGAAAGGGGCTCATGCTCTGGCACTGATCGGGAGGAGCAACCCAAAAGCAAAACACACGTTACTTAAAATGAACAAATCATAACCACACACAAAAACAAAAACAATATGGAGACAATGAGGATGAACAAACTTGATTGCAGTAATATGCACGACTGTTGTTGGTGAAGACGGATCTGCAAGTGCCACGTGAGCAATGGCTGCTTTCAAAAGAGTGTGTGCATTTTGGTGAATCTGAATGTGTGCACGGTCCACCTGGGTGGGTGTGTGTGTGTGTGTGTGTGTGTGTGTGTGTGCTCCTGATACAGACCTGCTGTGTTGCCATAGTAATAGGCTCCAGCAGGGACTGGTAGAGGACACTCTGCTGGCTGCTGTGGGAGTCTGAGTACACAGTGGAGCCCACGCCACTATCGATGGTGCCGTCTGCTGCAGAGACGCACAGAAATCATGCACTCGTTAAAAAAAGTCACAAAAAAAAGTCAAGATTAAAAGTTAGTGTGTTTCGGAGTGGAGGGGAACAGCATCTCTTACACGTCACCGAGGTGCCACTGGCTGGCAGGTTACGCAGCCTGTTGTGCTGGTCTGCCTCTGGCTCCTCCGGTTCCAGCAAGGGCTGTCCCGCGTGTGCAGCCCCGGCGGCGATGCCCTGAGATGGCGTCATCTGGACCCTGTGGCCCGCTTCACCGTGATCCACTGGAACCGCGGCGGACACGGTTCTCTCCCGCCTCCATTTGATCAGTGCCACGCGGTCCCTGATCGACTTTCCCACGGTCTTCGCATCACTCTCGTGGAAGAAGCCAGACTCCACCTGACAGAGGAAAGAAGTGTGGGGGGGGGGGGGGGGGGGGGGGAAAGAAGAGTGTGACTTCCAGGATATTTTTAGCATGGAGCATGTGAGAGAAGAGAGAGCACACTGGGAGAAGGAAAGAGCAAGAGAAGGAAGGAATAGGAAATCTATTTCAAGTGGGGAAGTGTTCCATTCGTCAGCAGCTGGGTTCATTGTTCACAACAGAAGTGTCTGGACCGTTACACCTGCAAAGAACAAAAGATGAAGACACGATGCAAAGAACCCATGCTGTGCATGCGAGAAACAAATCCAATTCCGTCTCAAAACTAAAATGCAAAAGCGTTCACGATTCAGCAGTACAACAAAAACACTTATTTTGTGCATATTAAAACCAATTAAATGTTCATTCATCTAATGCGCTGCATAAAAGCACGGTATGCGTGGTAATTAGGCACCATTAGCACACAAGCGAGGAGGAAGGAGATCCAGGTCCATTACTGGAGACGACTCTCATCTCTCATGTTATCTGCAGAGAAGTGACTCATTAAAGAGGAGCGACTCGACATGTGAGCGAGCTTGGCCTACAATCACATGTCTGCCCTCATGCCCGAGGCGATTGTCAAGCTGGGGGGGGGAAGGAAATAAAAATGAAGGCCTCTCTACGACAGTGTGGTCAAGGCCACAACAGAACAGACGAATAGGGGGAGAGAGGGGAAGAGATGTGTGGGAGGGAGAGAGCAACAATGAGGACTCTTTGTATAAAAACAGAAGGCACGAAAAAAGCAAATTTCACGCAACCTTTTTGAAATCATCAACTCTTGGTTTTTTTCCTGCAACGGAGGAGTCAGATTGAGCCGTTTCCAAACAGCTTTTCCAATAATTTGTGAATGGAAACGCAACGCTATCTGTTGTGGCATGAGTATTAAAACAGAACACTCCTTTTTTTAATTATATAATCTGGGAGGGACAGTGATTAATGTACAGTTGACGCACACCTCACTCCTTTACTCACACGTGATGCACCACGTTAATCTGTTTAAAATAAGTCTCACTAAAAAGGACAATCCTGAAAAAAAAAAAGGTTTCCTCATTTCAGATGTGACAAGACTTTGTCTCTTTAATATTTCTGATGTACCCGTTTTAGCTTTTCCATCAAAACCTGTTTATGCCCGTTATATAACAAAACAAAAGCCTCCGCAATGACTGCTTCTATTCTCCGTCTGAAGTCTGTTTCAACTCAAGCTCTTTTTTTAGTCCCATACCGCAATAAATAATTTCATGATGCTGCAGAATTTTTGATGAGTGTTTTAAAGGGTTGAGGTTTGTGTAATCGTGGAGTTTTTGTTTTCTGGGCCAGGTTTTTTTATTTTATGCCTTATCTGATGGTATTCAGAAAACTGTGTACACAAAACAAAAAAAGGAAAGAATAACCCTGGAAGTGTACGTTATCTCTGACAATCTGAATGCATTCCACAATGACGGCATGAGCAATGCCAGCAGCCAGAACACAGCAAGCAAGCCAGGCGTGCAAAGCATAATCAGCATGGGTTAAAACTAATTCAGCTTATGCCTTCAAATATTCAACTCACCATTTCCTGTGCCACAACCTCGGGGACCTCCTTTTCCAGGTCAAAGGTGAACTCGATGGCTCCGCTCTCCTTGTACTTCCCTTTTAACTTCTTGTGGTCCTCCACCCAAAGTTTCAGGGCCATCGAGTCCTTTTTCCCATCATCCTCCTCGGCCAGCTCCACCCTCACACCCGTGTCCTCCGCGAAGAAAGCGTGGTTCAACAGTTCCTTGATGGTGTACCTGGGAGAAGGAACAGCACTTGTTAGTATTTTTGTACCGTTACTCCCGGGTTACGCGGTGTCCTGGTCGAAGAGTGTCGTGTTGTGCGTTTGAGAGAGAACTTTTGTGTGGAGAAATTAACTGAAAACGGGCAAAATTAATTGAAAACATAATTCACTAATTTATGGCGTGCGACCTCTAGTAATTATACATGGACATGGATTACCTTTGCCGTTGACACAGAGCCAACTCACTGAACTCAATCATCCTTGAATAGAAGGAAAAAAAAAAAAGCCACTGGAGGGTAATTAAGGGAGATTTCCCCCGTCTGTACACAAACTCATTATGGAAGAGAAATTGAGCGACGCCCTGCCGATACGGTGGGAAGACCGCAGTGCTGCCCAGATGCCAAGTGTAAGCACCGCGGCCAATGAAGCAGGGGAGGGGAGACAAGGCATGAAAGATAAGAGGGGCACCTTGTGGGGGCCTCCGTTGGCCGGACACTGGACAATGACGGGCACTCACCGCTCCTCTTTCTTTTGGCAGATACACTCTCCAATAATCTCCTTGATTTCAGGATCCATGACCTTGTTGTAGCTGGCTGGCTTCACTCCCTGAGGAAAAAGAAAAGAAAAGAAATTCTGACGACGCGCCTTGAAAAGGATGCTGCGTCGATGTAAAATAACTGACTGGGGAAGAGGATGATTTTGTCACCCAAAAAGGCATAAAAGCACCCCCCAAAAGAAAGCTTTCAAACCGCTCTAATCTCTCTTCATCCGAGGGCTCAACGTGCGTCTCAATTTTCAGACAGAATTAATAACCCGGGACTGTTCAGAACATCCCGAGTATACGGATGGACAAGCAGGAGCGGGCTTGAGTAGTTTTTAATACTCTTTCATAAACACTTTGGCTTTTTTGGGAAACACAAATGGTTCCTTGCTCAACACCGACCTCGCTTTCTTCATCTAAATTCTTCAAATATATATACGCATCCTCCGGTTTAACATTCCAGCATGTGCTCAGGGAGTAGTTTAAAGCTACGGAGGGTTTCTCCTTGATCAATCTCCTATTAATATCCTGCAGTGGTCCCTGCAGGCTACTCTAACATGCGTATACAGTAGCAATGCAGAGAACAGTACCGAGAAAACAGCCGCACCGATTCCCTTTTACGGCAAGGCGAGACGGTCACATCTCAAGATTTCCACAACCGCTGAATCCCTTGCGTGGAAAATCAAAAAGGCTTTCGTCCAATCGGGAAGACGATCGTGACTTTAAAACAATCCTCGATCTAAAAGACGGGTTTTGCTTGCAGGGACACACTCATTGAAAAAAAAAAAAAGAATGGGATACAGCCTCGTGGGCTTTATCTAAAAAAATTTTAAAAAACCTCGGCGACTCAATAGATTCACAGATCTCGTACCCTACAGATATGCTGCATTCATGCAATTAAAAACTCCCATGACTCATTATGTGTGGTGAAGGAAGCAGCTTTTAAAAAAAAAAACACCCCCTGACATCATTTGCACCCTCTCACGGGTTCACGAAGCGTGACCCCGAGATATTACAGAACGCATGCGAGGCCCCCCCTTTCATAAGACTGGAGTGTAAACACGACTGAAGAGTTAAACTGTTTGCATGCTCGGAGAATGGAGAGAGAATATTTTGTGACCGCGTTGTTATTGATATATGAACGCTCCATTGCCTAGAAGTGGTTGTATACAGTGTGTGTGCGTGTGCGTGTGTGTGTGTGTGTGTGTGTGTGAATGCTAATGATCAATTGATGCATGCCTCATTCAAACAACAGCCACAGTATCTGTACTCACACTCGTGACTTTGCGGTAGATCTGAGCGGCGTTCTGACACTCCGAGTAGGGGTATTCCGAGGTGGCCATTTCTAGCATGCACATGCCGAAGGCGTAGACGTCCACGGCCTCGTCGTAGTGTTCTTCGTACATCTCCGGCGCCATGAACTCTGGGGTGCCTGAAGAGAGAAGAATACCGCAAACGGATGTGTCATTTATTTCATGCACCGTAAGGAATACTAATCCGCTGGGTTAGATTTCAAAGCCTCCTAACCTATGACGCTCTTAGCAAAGGAGGCCGCCTTGAGTGTTGCCAGTCCCAAATCCCCTATTTTGACCGAGCCGGTGGGTCCGGTGATGAAGATGTTGTCACATTTGAGGTCCCTGTGGATGATGGGAGGGGTCCTGGTGTGCAGGAAGTGAAGGCCTTTCAGGATCTGTCTGCACCAGCTCCTCAGCACCTTTGGCTTCATTACCTTGAAGCGCTTCAGATAGCTGTAGGAAGCAGAGGGAAGCACATTACTATTACATTATTATTATTATCTGTGCCAGGGAATCCTACGATTGGTTGTGTGTGTGCGACCGCTAGCGAGTGTGTATTCACTAATCTTTCGTGTTGCTTCGTCAAACTGCAGTGTATTTTGGGTGGCCTGTTATGGCTGCATGCTCAAGGACCTCTCGTTGGTTGTGGGCGACTCAACACTTTCTCAAAACACCTTTTTTTTTGTGTGGTTTGATACCTCCATTGCTGCCTCCTCTCTCACTACTCGTAACAGGCTCCTGGCCACTAGGGGCCGCTAGTGATAACGGTTTTGTGTTTAGCTAACAGCACCCAGCGGAGATCCGAGGGCACATTTCTTTTTTGGTCAGTGGTCTGCAAAACTCTGCCTTCAACTGTACTCACGTCTTTAGCGTTCCTGACGTCATGAGCTCCGTCACCAACACAATGCACTTCTTCCCTTTGAGGGGCAACTCCCAAAAGTCATAGAAGCGGACAATGTTGGGATGCTGAAGACCCTTCAGCATCTCTGCCTCCTCCTTGAAGCGCTGACGCTCCACCTTTGACAGCTTGCGATCCTAAAAAAAAAAAAAAAAGACAACAGATGCAGCAGAAAGAGAAAAAAAAATGAATATGAAGCCCTGACGATACCTGTTCTAACATATTTCCTTCGCAGGAACTACCAGATGGAAAAGAGGCTTTTTACCCTGAAGTCATTTCCCTGAACATTTTAAATTCATGCATCCAGTATGTTTGAGTGAGCGAGAGGGAGGTTAGTGTCAGTCTTTGAGTCGTATTAATTAGACCATATGTGTATCAATGCAATGTGTGTGTGTTTGGAAATAATCCAGATCAGTGGCTTCCTTAGGCAGTAAAAAGATGCAGCATTAATATCATGCATGTGTCTGATATTCATTTAAAAAAGGTATTTTATGTTGTAGTTTAATACCAGTCAGATGTGACCTCTCACTCACAGAGAGAGATATATTAAAAAGGTGACAAGGTGTGTGTGTGTGTGTGGAGACGGACATTAACATGGTCACATCCACTGCAGCGAAAGGTTACGTGTCCTCGACCCCTTTTATCTTTCTCCTTCAATCTCTTCCACTACCTTTTTGCTCCCCCCTCCCCCAAACCATCTCTGCACCCCTAACACCAACCACTCCCTTCTTCGTAACCAAACATTCCCCCCCCCCCCCAACACACACACACACACGGGAACACCCCCGGTAAGCGATCCCGCTCAGCCCCCTTCCCCACTTCTCCGGTGAAGGCTCCCCCCCCCCCCCTCGCTGAGAGAGCATCCGACTCGAGGTAGCGCCGAGGGGGTTTTCTTCACTGCGATTTCCCTTTCTTGCTTCAGCACCACAGCAACGACTTATGTAACAGAGGCGCACACGTACACTCAGCACTTAGCGTTGGACTGGAAGAGCACGACCCCGCCCCTCACGGAGACGGACGACACCGACGGCGGAATGCGATGAGCGCGACGGACGCGAGATTAAATCCGCTCAATTATTCAACCACCGTGAACCCACGAGATGAAAATGCACAAATACAAAAATCAGCCCGAATAACCTGAAAATTTACTATGAAGCAAGATGCAACGTGTTTGAGGAATGAGATGAGATGTGGCGATAAAGCATGCTGTGTGTGTGTGTGTGAGAATGTGACTTATTGGGGTTTTGTGTGCAAGTGTGTGTGTGTGTGTGTGTGGGGGGGGGGGGGAGATTTTTCACTGCACTCTTCTAGAGTCCCATGAATAATTCAGTTCTGCAGAGAACCTTTTTCTTCCGAGGCGAGCCGAGCGGCGGAGGGCTGGTGCCGCCCAAGTTGGGTTGGGTTTATCTTTGCTGCATGAGAGCAGCACATGGACTGAAGTTTACCTGAATCACAAAGGAGACCGACAGCGTAGAGGCAAGTTTGAACCCTTTAGCACTGCAGCGTTCCTTCCCCCTTTGGACAACACCCTTTTATCTTCATTACTCCCTCCTCATCATCATCATCTCATCGCTAATCTTTCAGGAATCACGCTGACATTCCTAAATAACCCCTTTAACCCTCCCCCCACCCTTGGGGGCTTCTGCATATTTCAGAAGCTGCATGTCGGGCTCACAGGTGTTGTGCACGGCGTGGACAGATATATACATGTGCACACTGAGACGGACCCCTGAAGGACACTCCCAGGTCACACACACACGCGTGTGCCAGACGAATGGCATCGCGGTGAGCGTCTGTCTGGAGAGGAGAGAGTCATCAGCTTGCTGCATCGTTTACTGTGAGGGGATGTGAGCTTTTGACCAGTGTGACTCATCATTTCGTGACATTTGAAATATTTTTTTTTTTTTTTTTTTTAAATCACAAAGTGCTGCAAAAGCGCCGCATGAACGTCGTCGTTCTGCTGCCGCCACCCCTCACATCCGTGTACTATATTAGTTCCCCGGCTCTGGTGGCTCACACAGGTGACGTATGTGACCAGGTAATAGATTACAACGTTAGTGTTTCAAATCAAGCTCCTGGCGTGACGTTCACACATTATCGTTGACGCATGCCGTTCATTTAAGAAAGAAAGCGCCCGTATTGTGGAGAGAAGATGGCTCAGGGACGTGAACGCAGCTTTGTTTGAGTCTTAACCTCTTAACCACGAGAACGAGAAAAGGCAAATATTTCCACACCGGGGATTTAATGAGGACACACACTCAAAAACCAAAGTTCACTACATTACGAGCAAAAGCATCATATAATCTCGCTTTTAATTTACCCCAAAACCAGCCGACTGAGCTACTGGCTCATGATATCACTTTTAACCCCCCCCCCAAAAGAAAGTGGATGAGATTACATGTAAAAAATCTGTTCCTCGTCTCCAGCTACGTCTGAAATATTCATATGTTGATGCCAGTCTGTAAAATGTGTGAGGACAGAGCCTCTTTCTCTCCTAAAACACCGGTGTCTAAACCTTTTAACTGCATCCATTACTAGCTGAACTTTTTTTTTCCAACTCGTCTCTCTATCACTGTGCCCTGCTGTGGTAAAAAACTATACTTAAAAAAAAGAAAACACACCACGAAAACCAATATTTGGTCAATACTGACACTGGACACTTTGGTAGACAATACATTGAGTGCATCAAACTGGATAAAAGAAACTACCATGCCATGACCCGCTGATACATAAATATCTTTTTACTATATTATTTATAATCCAAGAGTGTGATGTGGCCCCTTTTTCTTTTCTTTTTTTACAGTCTGTTTTTACGTCGCTAGTCGATTTTGATCGTTAGCCCATAAAACGCATGCAGAGAGCAGGAGAAAACAAACATAGCACAACATAAAACTGTCAAACAATGAGCATCCTTCATGTCAAAGGATTTACCATTTAATTGGGAGTTTCTGCCACGAACAGAAGCATAAAAAAAACAAAAAAACATCATAAAACACGAGTGAGTAAAAACATTGTTTCGCTAGTAGCAGAGTGACACTGCACCTTTTCGCTTGGATCAAAAATAATGTGAAAGTGATGGAGGGGGTTCACATCAGGACGAGTGTCTACTATTGACATGTCCCCTAATAGAGTTAGACTGCCCCTAGTGGGGGAGCCGTGGG
>NC_046972.1:21958789-22023789 GCF_009769545.1 Cyclopterus lumpus | reverse complement strand
GAGAGTAAGGGCGAGAGACAACCAGTCAATGGAACTCGTTCTCTTCTGGCAACAGATGGGTTTTGAGCCCAAATTATTTAAAAAGTTGCTCCACTCTCTGCTGCTCTGCTTGACTGGTACTCCTACAGGTTGCCTGATAACTATCCACATTTATACATTTTTAATATATTAAATCACACTTCGATCATTTCAAACTATACAGTATAAGAGTATCTCATAAGACTTGGCCACACAATTTATTATGTTGTGTTTTTGTATTTTTTTTTAAAGAGCATGACTTCACTTTTCTTCAAAAACATAACAGCGTATTGCCATTTCTGTAAATGTTCTTTTACCAAAGCATTTTTAAAAAGTTAGTCTCCGACACAGATTAATATGATCAAATTCATTAAAGTTAAGATTTACTTAGTATTCCTTATTTTCAATTGTTTTAATTCCATGCTTCCCATCTAGTTTCTAATTTAATAAATAGGTCAGCCACGAGAAAGCACACATTGAAAACCCCACGACGTGTATACAATGTACATATATTAGGAGCCGCACAAACAAATCACAATCTAAACCGTAAAAACAATGAGCAAAATATTGTTCGCATATTTAAAAAAAACAGGCCTCGAACATAACAAGCTTTACATCTATAATGAGCCATAAACCTAAAAGATGCATGTGCTGCCGTGTGGCCGCTGGTTTCCCCCTCATTGTTATGCAAATAGCTTAGTGATGCAGCACACGGGGGAGGCAGGCGGTCAGATACAAGGGAGCACAGGGGAGGCAGCCGGTCAGATACAAGGGAGCACACGGGGAGGCAGGCGGTCAGATACAAGGGAGCACACGGGGAGGCAAGCGGTCAGATACAAGGGAGCACACAGGGAGGCAGCCGGTCAGATACAAGGGAGCACACGGGGAGGCAAGCGGTCAGATACAAGGGAGCACACGGGGAGGCAGGCGGTCAGATACAAGGGAGCACACGGGGAGGCAGCCGGTCAGATACAAGGGAGCACACGGGGAGGCAAGCGGTCAGATACAAGGGAGCACACAGGGAGGCAGCCGGTCAGATACAAGGGAGCACACGGGGAGGCAGGCGGTCAGATACAAGGGAGCACACGGGGAGGCAGGCGGTCAGGTACAAGGGAGCACACGGAGAGGCAGGCGGTCAGATACAAGGGAGCACACGGGGAGGCAGGCGGTCAGATACAAGGGAGCACACGGGGAGGCAGGCGGTCAGATACAAGGGAGCACACGGGGGAGGCAGGCGGTCAGATACAAGGGAGCACACGGGGAGGCAGGCGGTCAGATACAAGGGAGCACACGGGGAGGCAGGCGGTCAGGTACAAGGGAGCACACGGAGAGGCAGGCGGTCAGATACAAGGGAGCACACGGGGAGGCAGGCGGTCAGATACAAGGGAGCACACGGGGAGGCAGGCGGTCAGATACAAGGGAGCACACGGGGGAGGCAGGCGGTCAGATACAAGGGAGCACACGGGGAGGCAGGCGGTCAGATACAAGGGAGCACACGGGGAGGCAAGCGGTCAGATACAAGGGAGCACACGGGGAGGCAGGCGGTCAGATACAAGGGAGCACACAGGGAGGCAAGCGGTCAGATACAAGGGAGCACACGGGGAGGCAAGCGGTCAGGTACAAGGGAGCACATGGGGAGGCAGGCGGTCAGATACAAGGGAGCACACGGGGAGGCAAGCGGTCAGATACAAGGGAGCACACGGGGAGGCAAGCGGTCAGGTACAAGGGAGCACATGGGGAGGCAGGCGGTCAGATACAAGGGAGCACACGGGGGAGGCAGGCGGTCAGATACAAGGGAGCACACAGGGAGGCAGGCGGTCAGATACAAGGGAGCACACGGGGAGGCAGGCGGTCAGATACAAGGGAGCACACGGGGAGGCAGGCGGTCAGATACAAGGGAGCACACGGGGAGGCAGGCGGTCAGATACAAGGGAGCACACGGGGAGGCAGGCGGTCAGATACAAGGGAGCACACGGGGAGGCAAGCGGTCAGATACAAGGGAGCACACGGGGAGGCAAGCGGTCAGATACAAGGGAGCACACGGGGAGGCAGGCGGTCAGGTACAAGGGAGCACACGGGGAGGCAGGCGGTCAGGTACAAGGGAGCACACGGGGAGGCAGGCGGTCAGGTACAAGGGAGCACACAGGGAGGCAGGCGGTCAGATACAAGGGAGCACAGGGGGAGGCAGGCGGTCAGGTACAAGGGAGCACACGGGGGAGGCAGGCGGTCAGGTACAAGGGAGCACACGGGGGAGGCAGGCGGTCAGGTACAAGGGAGCACACGGGGAGGCAGGCGGTCAGATACAAGGGAGCACACGGGGAGGCAAGCGGTCAGATACAAGGGAGCACACGGGGAGGCAAGCGGTCAGATACAAGGGAGCACACGGGGAGGCAGGCGGTCAGGTACAAGGGAGCACACGGGGAGGCAGGCGGTCAGGTACAAGGGAGCACACGGGGAGGCAGGCGGTCAGGTACAAGGGAGCACACAGGGAGGCAGGCGGTCAGATACAAGGGAGCACACGGAGAGGCAGGCGGTCAGATACAAGGGAGCACACGGGGAGGCAGGCGGTCAGATACAAGGGAGCACACGGGGAGGCAGGCGGTCAGGTACAAGGGAGCACACGGGGAGGCAGGCGGTCAGGTACAAGGGAGCATACGGGGAGGCAGGCGGTCAGATACAAGGGAGCACACGGGGAGGCAAGCGGTCAGATACAAGGGAGCACACGGGGAGGCAAGCGGTCAGATACAAGGGAGCACACTGGGAGGCAGGCGGTCAGGTACAAGGGAGCACACGGGGAGGCAGGCGGTCAGGTACAAGGGAGCACACGGGGAGGCAGGCGGTCAGATACAAGGGAGCACACGGGGAGGCAAGCGGTCAGATACAAGGGAGCACACGGGGAGGCAGGCGGTCAGATACAAGGGAGCACATGGGGAGGCAGGCGGTCAGATACAAGGGAGCACAGGGGGAGGCAGGCGGTCAGATACAAGGGAGCACACGGGGAGGCAGGCGGTCAGATACAAGGGAGCACACGGGGAGGCAGGCGGTCAGATACAAGGGAGCACACGGGGAGGCAGGCGGTCAGGTACAAGGGAGCACACGCGGAGGCAGGCGGTCAGATACAAGGGAGCATACGGGGAGGCAGGCGGTCAGATACAAGGGAGCACACGGGGGAGGCAGGCGGTCAGGTACAAGGGAGCACACGGGGAGGCAGGCGGTCAGGTGCATCGTGCCTAACGTAAAACCCAAACGATTAGTCCACAGAAATAATAATAATTATCAGCAATTAATAGTTTTAAAGAGTCACTGCACACTTAAAACTTTGGTAAAACACATGAAGGCCGGTGTCAATATTGACATTTCTTTCCAAAATGTCATGGTTAAAAAAACACCATATATATCGTTTTAAAAATCAGTCCTACTCTTGCCGAGGGCAATTCTGTAACAGAGTCTACCATTTAGAAATATTTACCGTTTTTACTTTTTCAACTTGTTTTTTTAGTTCATGAAAGTCGACATTGTAGTCGAAACATGTTGAAATGTCTTATTCAGCTCCACCTTCTCTCGTCACTTCAGGTAGCGAAAAAAAAGATGGCGGAGGGTAAAATGCCAAACTCTACGTTTGAAAAGGTGACATCACTGTGATGACGGTCCACTTCCTTATGGGAATAACGCAGAGGACACGTGCCCAGTGAGCACCAGAACAGAGACGGTTCGAGCACACGGGGGCCTTGACCATATGCACAAAGCTCTCAGCAAAACCCATTCTGCCTTTTCCTCGGGGACAGACGCCACAAAAGGGGACCATTCAAGTCCATCGGAGGCTTTTCGTCACGTCAAGGGGCACGGCACTGCTCGTGCTTATTTATCTTTTGCCGTGTTTTGTCTCTCATGTGTTATTAGATGTAGAACTATAGCCTCTTTTCAAACAAGCCCGTTAGAGCGATACCACAGAGCGCGTCGCCGAGGCTCGAACCAGCCTGTCCTCCCCCACCTCCTGGGCTTTAACCAATGACCCACTTGAGCATCTTCTCCAGCTTTGTTTTCCTTTCGCCGTCTGACAAGTCAAGACAGGGGGGGGTTGTTGAATAGCATGGACGTGCTAATCCGACAAGACAAGCCACGAACTACCCCTCGTTAAAACCACGGCTCCGTCTAGTGTTTGGAACAAAGACACCGAGCTTGGGACTCACGGGTGTCATTCGCCGGGTCTGTTTATTCCGAGGATCAATCTCCAGCGAGCACAGGCAGCCTCGTATCACTGCCATAGTATGATTCACAAACCGAGAAACCAGATTTAATCTACGGAACAACAAGCGCTCTGCCAAAATACCAGAGAAATATGCACGGAAGTCAGAAATAAACTCTCTGCGAGTGTGCGTGCAACATTCAACAAAAGAGATAAATATCTAGACACAGAGACACAATTGGCAGCAACGGTAAGTTTCCAAAGTTTAAAAAAAATAAAAAGAATTCAATGTGACACAAGAAGTGTTTGACTCTTTTCTCTTTTTAACTCAACAATAGGCATCTTTTCTCTCAGATTAAGCTAACATCCTTGCCTGTGCCATGGCCATCTGTGGTATGCCAGCGGCCTGGCACAGACACAGGGAAGTGGGGGAGATGGGAATGGGAGGAACGGGGAAGGGGATTGAGTAAGAGAGAGTAAGAAAGAGAGAGAGAGAATAAACATGGTACCAGATTACAGCTTCTAGGAAAGAAAGCCATGTGACCAGTGGAAGAAGGGAAAACAGTGGAAAATCACAGAGTCATATCTCCTTCTTTATGTCTTCCACAGAGAGCTCCTGTGTCTTACACTACAGTTCACTGAGCCGGATAAAGACGGCCTTAAACATGCATAACAAAAGGCATCATAATTTCGGGGTGTAATCTTAAAACTAGTATATACACTCGCACTGTTGAATATGACCGAGGTCATTTGGAGCGATTGTGGGCAGCGTGGGTTCTCTGTTTGGACCACCAGTCTTTTAAAGTGACTCCTTGCATGACACACAATAACATTGAGCATGCTGGTAAATCCCACAGGGGCTACACACTCATTAAATGTCTCTTTAAGAAAGTCAATAAAACATCTCATTCGCTGCCCTGCTCAGATTTAGGATATGATCAGGGCACTCGATTACACAGCTAAGACTCTAAACCTGGTCCAAAACATTTAAGGGCACTTTAGGACGGTGGCTTTGTGCATTGCGGTAGCTTAAACATACATTGAATTATCCCAAATGACTGGGAATTATGCTTCTGTCAATACAATCGATGAAGTCATACATTTTGTGAATATTTGCTAGATTTTTTTTGTCTTTCATAATAGCAAACTGAATATATTTTTGGGGACAAAACAAGAAAATAGTATTTTCATTATGTTTTAATCTACCAGTTATGTTCTCCATTAATTGGTGTTGTAAAAGGGTGAAAAATACCCCCAAATAATTTTTTTTTAAAAAAGGGCAGTATACGGTATTCAAAGAATTTATATATTAAATCAAAAAACTATTGTTTATGTAAAAGACAAAGTGGAGTAATGTCTGCCTGAGCAGAGAGAGTCTGTGTGTGTTTAATCAGTGTCGTCGCTCTAGCTTAGCACCCACCCTCCGGTTCTCCCTCAGGTAAACACTGTTAGCTCTGTGAGCACGTTTTGCCACGGTGCTAGCTCTGTTAGCATTGTAAGCTGTATCCCATGTTGAGAGCCATTGGGAGCCAATGGACTGTAGCGCCTTTAAAGTCGAAGTCGTTTTGTCCGAACACAAGTCCGACATCCAAAGAGAATCAATTTACTGTAATGTAAAAAAATATATTAAAAAAAGGGAAAGCAGCAAATTAAGAAATCAGCAGATTATTTGATCATTTTAGTTTAGTCAACCTCATTGATTGGGGCACACAAAGTCTCAATTAATGGTTCTGATCCACTTACGGAGCTAATGAACCACAGAGCGCTTGTGCGAAAGAACCATTTTGTGTTGTGATGAACATCCACTAGTGGCTGTCCACTAGAGGGGGTATTAATGTGTCACCAGGGGGGAGAATAAAACACAGATAATTGCTTCCTGTTCCACATCCTCATCATCCGCTGAGCCCGATTTCGGCGGGTGTCAAGTTGAGGGCGATCTGGCATTGCTCACCGCGACTATCAGTCGGCATGATATCTTCACACAAGTGAAGTCATCACGTCTCTTAACATGACGTCATCTTCTAGCCAATGGCACGTTATCCTTAAAAGTCCCTTCCGGGGGGGGGACGACAGAAAGGTGTGCCACCGTCTTGCGATGCCGATCGCAGGAAACAATGCATTCTTCGGCGACTCGGCTCACTGACGCAGCGTGTTTTCAGAACCTGAGGAATTGGTATTCACCGAGGCCACGGGGCCGCCACACTGCTCCCAGCAGGCTACGGCGCACTTCAGCTGCTTCCTGTCTGACTACCTCCTGTTGCACGGAGGGAGGGAGGTAGCTCATAACATGCAGATACACACACACACACACACACACACACACACACATCACCGGCAACTGCCCACCCCTAATAACTTTGTCCACTGCCGTGGAAGGATGATTGAAAATCTTAAGTATTTTAAATCTGAAACGTTGAAAGAATAACAAAATCAAGGTAGAAGTTCTCTTCCTTTGAGTGGGGCCAGTCATGCTTACTGTAGTCCCCCCTTAAGCCTCCTGGGAGACAAGAGGGAGAGAGAGGTAATCCCTGCTGCAGTCTCCGAAAGGACAGAAATAATTAGTTAATGCCTCTGCACAGTCTAAGCTGGTGATTTTCCTACGTCTGTGCAACGCAAGAAAAGATAGACACTCCTTGTGCATTTGCAAAACTGCTGATGGCCATTAGGAGGGTGATGCGTCTCCACCTCAGCAGATAACGCTTGTCAATCACTTTCCCAGTCTAAACCATTAACAATCAGTGGGAACCCATTTGCAACTTGGCCTAGTCCCCCCATGAGGCAGATTGACAGCTCCCTGAAGACATCCCCATTACACTAACCATCATGTGTGAACCCTCACCGACAGAAGGGGGATTGCTTGTCTGAAAGACAAGCAATCCTCCCAACACTGATTGCAAAAAAAAAAAAGAAAACATGTGTATTTCTTGTAGAGAACAAGAACGTGAAGATAGTTATTACTTTTTAAGTGTCTCCCACGCCCATTTGCAAGAGTAAGAATGAGCCGAGAGAAAAGGGTGGTGCATGTGGCTGCTGAATACGCGTCGTCTATACTTAAACTCACACTGCTCTGGGTGTCACAGGGATGGATTGTAAATCAAAGATGCACGGGTTTTAGTACTTTACCTGCAGCTCACACCAGGCAACTTCGACCCAGGTCTCAGTGTCCAGGCCCTTGTAGACCGTCTTGAAGGACCCTCTCCCCAGCTCTATGTCAAACTTGAGGAACCTTCCCCCCGGGGATGTGGAGACAGCTTTCATCTCCGCCTCCTCCTCGTTCTCCTCACTGGCGGCCTTGACGGCGGCTTTACCGCCATCGTTGCACGCGACGAGGGTCGAGGCCTCTCCGCTTTTATCCTTGTCCTCGTCGGCACTGGCGCTCTCCGTCGCGCTGTCCTTTTGCCCGCCTTGGCTTTCGGTGCTGGAGCCTTCCCGTATCCCACAGCTGGTCCCCCGCGTCCTATCCACTATGGTCCGCAGGTTTATGTTCAGGACTTTGTTCCTGCTCTCGCACTCGGGCGTTTCGAAGGTCTGCTCGTCGGCCTCCGAGAACCACAGGCTTCTCCTGATGAACCTCTGGTGCACATTGCTCTGATAGCTGCAGGAAGGGTCACTGGGGTCACACCCGCCTCTCACCTCCGAGTCCACAGGACGGAGGCTCCCGTTACCCGCGGCCTCCTGCATGTCCGCGGGGAGATCATGCCGAGAGTCGGGCGCGGGTGGATAATTCTGTTCTCGGCGGTGCTCAGAGTAAGCCTCCGGCTCCATGGCGGCGTATTTGTTGTTTTTAAAAGTGCAGTCACTTGGGCTTCCAGGTCATTCGGGCCATGGCCCGGACGTTTCCCAACGTGCAGATTTAGAGACGAATACCTGCGGCGCCCGCTCGGTGACGCAGTTTGCCGGCAGAGGCCCCTGACGACGGTGGGATGGGTGGCGGGCGAGATTTCATCCGATTATCACGAGCTGCTACTGCTGCAAAAAAAAACAAAAAAAATTAGAAAAAAAAAAAGAAATAAAGAAATAAAGAAACATTGCCAGTTAGTCAAACAAAAAAAATACAACAATTCCTTCTGTGTGGGTGTCAATGCAGCCGGCTGCGTGTTGTGTTTATGGGTGTCAGTCGACGGTAGGGAGTTTAAGAGGAGTTAAAAAGCAGGTGGATGAAAAGACAAGCCCACGAGATAAAAAAATATACACATTTATATATTGTTAGCAGAAGCCACCGAGAAGCTCTGACGATGCACGTTCGCGTCAAGTTTCGCAATTCCGACAAAACGTTTTCGTTGCCAATTTATATATATATATATATATTTTAACCGTTAAACGTTCAGATAACTAACAACGTTACGTTGTTTTTTTTTAATCCAAAATCAACCGAGAAGAAAGGGTGGGGGGAGGGGGGGGGGGGGGGGGGGGAAGACACGACTTACCTTCTTACCTCTGTTCAAAAAGAAGAAGAAGAAGAAGAAAAAAACCTCGGCTAAAAACTCACGTCAGCTCTGCCGGACACCGACAGGCGTGTGCGGGGGGGAGGGGGGCGGAGGAGGAGGAGGGGGGGGGGGGGGGGGAGAGACACCTCGCGACGTTAGCCGATGGACCAACGGCTAAAAAAAAGAAAAAAGGTGGACTTTAAAAACGCCCTTTCTGCTGACTGTCCCCCGTTTCCACATCCAAAAGGATACCCCCCCCCCACCCCAAAAATAAATAAACGTCCGCAAACAAATTCGGAGTCAACTCTCGCGAAGGGGAACACAGACTTCGATTTCGATATCGACGAGGAAACCATGTCGAATATTTGTTTTGTATTTATCTCCTTTTTTTTTTTTAAAGAGACTCCTCGCATCTTCTCCTTCCTCTCTCTCTCTCTCTCTCTCTCTCTCTCTCTCTCTCTTCACGGACAGATACAGCAGCTAACCGACGCCGAGGCTCCGCCGTGACGTCGTGTGCGGAGCGTGTAGTTTAAAGACCACTTTGAGACACGGGAATTTTCCACACTTTCGTATTAAAATAAATAAATAAAATAAAATAAAATATATCGCGGACGGACTGTTTTTTTTCTTCTTCTTTTTCGCTTGTCGTCGTCTTGTCAGTTGCACCGATTTTTTATTTTTTTTTTTTTAGAGAGAAAAGGGTTTTGAGACCCGGCGAGCCTCACCGATGTGTTTCCCATTCACCTCGCACGGCTCCACGCCCCTGGCAACGACGGGAGGACCCCGTCCAATCAGAGAGCACGCTGGGAACTCAAGCTGCTGCGCTGTGCACCGGGGGGGGGGGGGGGGGGGCGACGCACATCTCACACGGAAAGACCCACACGGACTGAATGCACGTGAATGATTCAGTACAATAAAATAAAATAAAAATAATAAGGTTATTCCTTGGTAAAAAGCCTATTATCGTCTGTAAAAACAGAGCTCAATAATGTACAACCCCGTTGTTCTGAGTGTTGCTGTGGCACATATTAAATATAACTGCAGTCTGCACGTGCATCTGCTACTAGGAGGCCATGCTTGCAGGCTCTTCTCTTCTCTCTCCAACCCTCCCCAACTCCCCTGGGGCACTTTGTTGCAGCTCAAGTTCTCAGAGCTGCAGCCTGAGGGTGCAGCACCACACGCATGGGAAAGTGATGAGCAGCAGCAACAGGGGAAGTGGGGCTGAGGTAAGACTTTTGAAACCATAAGAATAAATAAAATAGAACAGATACGTGTTGTGGGTTGAAAAAATGCATGCATGCAATATGACTGTAACCACAGAGGGTTTACTTCTTTCTTGTTTTTCACGCAAAACAACTGCTCCCTGGAGAGAATGTATGGTATTCGATGCAGCAGTCGCGCCATGCATACCGGAAGCTGTCGAGCTTATGGTTGCATTGGTGTTTTGGCTCTTTGTTGTGTTGTTGCATTTTTATGTCATGTGATCATGTTAAACTATATCCAGCCTCTGTGGGTTCTGCATTTTCACTTCTTCTCATATTACATGTCATATATCTGTGTGGGTGGATGGGGGTGGACTAATAATAATAAGCTTTGCAGAACAGAAATAAGCACGAGACACAAAACAACAACAACAAACAAAAAGAAAACACACACAGAGGTATTCACGTCTGTTTGAGGCATGCAGTGTCAGATGATAGTCTGCTTCAGTTGACGAGTTGAAGCATTGTCGACACCTGAGTGACCTTCTACATAATGAATGCGCTCCTTCCACTTCACTGGTCAAAATACACACACACACACACACGTGCCCTCGCATTGGTTTTACTTTCACACAACGTCATCCGAGTGTGTGTGTGTTGTGTTTTATGTGGCGTTTGCCATTTGACAAGTAATTACAACATAGTTCAGATGCAGTTTTTACAGAAAGAGAGAGAGAGAGAGAGAGAGAGCATGAGAGAGAGAGCGAGAGAGAGAGCATGAGAGAGAGAGAGATGTAGAAGGCAATACCCTTGCGCTCAATAAAATGAGCAATTGCTCTCGTTTACAATGTGTCTCCCACCAGCGTGAGTCAGTAGGGATGGAATTGATCCATTGGTCGCTGTGTGGAGTGAAGATCTTTATGCAGACTTTCCACAGGCTTTTTTTTATTTTTATATATATTTATCTGTGCCTGTGTTCAGCTGAAACCTGAGACCAATCAGATTCCACGTCAGACGTCAGCACATTCCTGAGCATGTCCTTTTTTCTTTTTCTTTTTTTTTGTCAGTCATTTTTACACTGCAACTTTCTCCGGGGGAAACGAGAAGATGTTTCAGCCCCTGGAGCGCGCTCCGACACCGCCATGTTGTCCTCTCACCGTGTCAGGCTTTAAAAACTAAATGGCCCAACAGAGAATCCTGGAAATTAGATTTACAGTTGGGTCGATTCCCCCATCTGGAGCAGGGCCAGAATTTGATGTGAGCGAGAGAGGGAGGCAGGCAGGCTGATATACCGCATGATGGATGGCAAAGAAGTGCTGATGTATGAGAAAAAATGGAAGAACACACACACAAAAAAAGAATAAAGGGAAGGGAAACACACCCGTGCAGTTTACATAATGCATGCAGCAAGTCAACTAAACAATGACTGCAAAGGTCTCCCCCCCATGTCTAAAGTGGTGCCTTTGCATTGTTGTAGCTTTTTAACAATGTGGGATGCATAATGGTGCAAAGCAATAGTCAAATACATGGCATGCAGGTATTTGGCTTAGCGGTAATCAGTTAGTGTGACAATGTGGGAAAAAGTTTAGGATTAGATGTGCGAGTTGAATGAGTTCATTTCTCTTACTTGGATGTGAGCCAAAACTTTAGTTGGCTTTCCAATCCACGAGAAAAAGAGAAAAAAAAAACTATGGTTCAATCTCAGGGATAGAGATTTTGCATCTTTTCCAGAGGCTGTGGTTTTCAAAGCAGCTTTGAGGCCGGCATGAAGAAGATAGTTTATTTATGACGGGAGGTAAGTTCATTCGCTCGCGTGTGAAAGTGCTCCGGATGTAAATAAGCAGTTTCATTAGTTTTTAAACGCTGCATAAATCGTCACCGTGTTTTAAGTCTCTTTAAAAAGCTCTCTCCCCGAATTACCTCCAGGCCCTTTAGTTTGTTCAGCCCAACTACTCCTCTCCCTTCACACTGTTCAGTTGACATCCCATAGTGATCAGGCATTTTCAATGGTGGACTCAGTGGACTCTGACAGGGGTTCCCAAGGAGGAACCCCTTTCATCTGGGACACGTGTCGCGTCCCAAATGTGGATCATGAAACCGGATCTGATGGAGATGTACGCTCACTATACAACTATTTGGAGTGGCAGCAGTTGGACGTTTCACCCATTTATTAATTATTTTTAGCTTTTTCAACTGTTTCTAGTTTTTTTTTTTTTTTTTTTTTTTTTTACACACTCAATTGAAACAACTGTGACTGGCATCTCGCTGGTGAGTTCACGAAGGATCAGCATCACAAATATGTAATTTGGCTCTTTATTTTATTTGTTTCTGTTTTATGCATGTTCTTCGTACTCTGCTTTCAAATTTCATGGGGGGGACGGGGGCGGGGTGGAAGCTATATATATATATATATACATATATATATATATATAAAAAAAAAACATTATATTCAAACATCAATTTGAAACAGGAAAATATTGCAAGTTTCCTAGATATATAGTCCAGGTTCTTCGGGTGCTATTTATTTATCAACGTATTAATTCTTTTATCAAGTCATTCAATTATGGAATTATAACTCGGTCAACAAACATCATTTTAAGAGGCATTCTTCTGCTTGCCTTGGAGCCACCTTCTGATACCCACACATAACTTAATATTGATGACACCTGATCTGATTCTGCAGAAAGCAGGATATGTTACATTTTATTGTATGAATCTGCTATTCCACAGAGGCACATTGAACAGAGAGTTCAATCAGATTCACACAACCTCTCTTCTCCTCCTCCCCCCCCTCCCTCTCCATGGTCTGCCCACCCCCTGAGTCTTCTTCAGACAAGGAATGCAGTGTGAATAATTCATCACAACAATAAGCATTGAAACTAAGGAGTACATAGCGATTGACTTAATGAGTACCTTTCTTTTAGGCCGCGCCGAAAATAACAAAAAGATCCGTAATCGTTTCTCAAAACGGGCGAAGAAGCAAAAAGTCAGAGCAAACACGGCGTTTTTTTCTTCTTTCTGCTCGTCGTCATCTCCTCTGCCGTGATTAGCTGTTATCTACATGTGTTCTCAGCCCCGTGATAAGAGTAGACGGCTGGATTAATCCTCACAAAAGGCTCCGACTGACCGAGTAGTCGGCCTTGAGCCTTGTAGGAGTATGTGTACTAAAACACTAAAAGAGTATATAAGGCCTTATATATATATATATATATATATTTACAGGTTTTTCTCGACACACCGACTGCTCATCTCCAACCCGCGAGCTCGCAAACAAGCATCATCTCTGTCGACTCGGGGATGAAAGAGCCTCCGTCGGTGTTCGAGAGAGCAGAGCGGCTGACCCCCTGACACGTCACGACAGCGTGCCATTTGTGGCACAAATCCCATGTCACGAGGGCGCTGTAAGCCGCACCATTGCACCCCCCCCAACCACCCCCGTCCTATACCACGCACAAGATCAAAATCAATATAATTACATGCTCCTCTCCATCGACCTCGCCTTCGACAGTCGGGACTCTTCCCCCCCCCCCCTCATGCATCGGTTTGACCACGCCGGTCTCCACTGCTGGCGGATCTTCTCTGCAACACGTTGTAATTCAGCTGTCGCCTTCCCTGTGGCAAATTAGAGGGTGCAGCGCTGCTCTTTCTCTATCTGCGGAGCGCTGGGAAGACAGCCGTTATCAGCCCTGTGCTTTGGTTAATCCCAGACACACTGTGCTCTCTGCAGCTGCAGGTTGTGTGTTGTGTGAGAAAGAAAAGAAGAAGAAAAAAAAAAAAAAAGCTTCAACGTCGAGGAGGAGATTGTCAGCGCTGGCTGCTGATTATTTTATGTTGGCAGAGTGTTTGTGTGGGTGTGTGTGTGTGTGTGTGTGATGCGCTTAAGGCCTCGACGAGGCCGAATCTTCATCTTCCTCTTCGGTGCTCAGGTGTGATGCCAGGCGTCGCTGGAATGCAGCTCCGAGTGGATGTTCATTCGGCAGCTCCGAGGGAGGATGTGTATCCATCATTTAAAGAAGAAGAAGAAGAAGAAGAAGAAGAAGAAGAAGAAGAAGAAGAAGAAGAAGAAGAAGAAGAAGAAGAAGAAGAAGAAGAAGAAGAAGAAGAAGAAGAAGAAGAAGAAGAAGAAGAGTGATTTCTTATTCAGCAAATAGCAGACTGCCGGCCCAGTCGTTCACATCTTTCTCTTGATGGAGAACACACACACACACACACACACACACACACGTACACACCTCACATAACCATCACCCACGCAAGAATCAACTGGTTATAGAATTCAACGCCAAACTAATCGTGGATTTCTTTAGTTTTTTCTTTCTTTAAAACGTTTGGTTATCACTCTCCGCCTTGCAAACCTGCCCTGCTGCCATATGGAATGTGTCATATATAGTAAATGCATTCTGTTATTTGATCCACATAACAACAACAAATCAAAATTGAGAAAACTGCTGCAGCAAAAAGAGCCGTCCTGGGTTCTACTGCAGCTCTATCTGTCATCCTGCTCCAGACAGGCAGGGATATATATGTATATATATATATATATGAGGCAGGAAATGACCGATGGCAGCAACCCGCTATACCATCATGTCCCATGAGGGCTCACAGCAGCATGTGCTCGGAGAACAAGAAAACATGCGGACCGGGTCGTGCGCTCGCTGACTCGTCCCGTGTGTTTTAACGGGTCCGTTGCCATCGAGTCGGTCTCTCTTTGCCGTACCGATGGCTCCGTTTCCAGAAGGTCACTCTTCTGTAATGGCTGCCTGTTGTGCTTAAAGTCATAAACCTCGTCTCTCTCTCTCTCTCCCCCCCCCCCCCAGGCCTCCCGTCCAGATGCCGGGCCCAGCAGCCCCGCCCCTCTGAATATGAACCGCTACGCCAATAAGAAGAGCGCGGCGGAGAGCATGCTGGATGTGGCTCTGCTGATGGCCAACGCGTGCTGGAGCAAGGGGCGGACCTCCACTTCTACACGCCCATCGTCACCCTCATCGGCATCTCCCTCTGTCTGCAGGTCGCAGTCGGGGTCCTGCTTATCTTCATAGATGATCTTCATAGATGAGCCCCCCCCTCCCCCAAGAGACCCTTAAAACCAGAGCCCGTCTCTGTCTGCTTCACACCTCTCAACCTCCACGAGCCCGTTGTGTGTGTGTGTGTGTGTGTGTGTGTCCATCAGCAAGATTTCACTCAAACGTCAAGTCCACTGGGTCCTGGTCTCCAGCTGTAACCATGGCAACCAGGCCTGACGCCGCAGGTCAGAGTTCACAAGGTTTTTAGTGCTGCTCTCAGCACTCGTGGGAGTGGAGGGAGGTGTGTGTGTGTGTGTGTGTGTGTAGATGTGTCAATAAGTGTCGGTGCTCGGTGCGCATGTCTTGGAGTAAATGGAAAGGGGAATAAAAGGAAATAAACAAAACAGAGTAAAAGGGTCATCTGTTCACAAATCCAGAGATTTTGAGGATGATGCGTTCAGCCGCCTCATTTAGGGGTTTGGAAGAACAGCTCCATGAAGAAGAGAAGATGAGACTTAACGCTGCAGATTAGACTGCGGTACATTTTACTCCGATGACTGAACAGCGGGTCAGTGCACTTTAGCCAGGTCACACCGGCTCATCTCAGCTGTAACAGGGTGCGTAAACAAGACCGCTGGCATGTAACCAAGTACATGTACTCAAGTACAAATACTGTCAATAGCTTTTACATATCAATGTTCGCTGTTCTATAAAACCGGCTATGAATGAAATATCAACAACTCCTTCAGTAAAAACCTCCAGAATAAAGATTGGAATGAAACTGGGAAGTTTGGTGTATGTACGCTTGACTGAAGTGGAGATTTCTGGCTCAGATTCCGAGAAAAAAACTAATTTAGAGAAAACGGCCTTTTAAAGATTTGTATTGTAAAGTGACATCACCATGTTGAAGACACGACAGGTGAATAAAGGTAAAGCAGTTAACACCGTGACACCTCCCTCAGCATTAAGGCCAATGTGTTTTCTGAAATGTTATGTTTAAATAAACAAATGAGGCATTATCTGATGGTAGCTTTTGGTGAATTGAGGAGAAATCTTCAGACGCAAAGAAGTAAAATAAACACCTGAATGTGTATTTTGGATGTTTTCTTTCCTCTCTGAATGAAAGCAGATGCAAAATAGCCCAAAATCAATGCATGAAAAAAAAAAAATATGTTTTTGCCCCGGGGCGTCTCGCCTTAATTATAATTTGCCAGTTTGTAAATTTGCTCATTGTTCACAACACACAAACATACATAATAGCCATAATTAACACTCATAATTGACTCTAAAATAAGATTTGTACATTTTGTTGTCTAGACTGTGAAAGATCCCGCGTCAGAAAGACGGTTCAGCATGCGGGAGTCACCATCCCACATTCATGAGCGCTTGCCCCCTGTGACCTCCCCCCCCCCTAACCCCTCCCCCTCCCCCCTCGTCTCTACAAGAATATCAAATGCATCTCCTTCTCATCACTCCTTTCATTCCTCTTCCCTCATGTTCTTTGACCGCCGTGAACCCCCGCTGGTCGTCTCCTGTCTAATGGAGCCGGAGGAGCGTGATGCGAGTGGCCTGCATACCGCCGACCCCCCCCCACACACACACACCCACACACCCACACACACACACACCCACACTACCCCGACCCCAGGCAGATCAGACACACATGCAGCCAAGGAGGGTCCTTAAACCGTTTGACCTTTGCTACCACACACACACACACCATGTGCCTCCTTACACACACACATTTACCTGAAATCAAAAAATGTTTGCATCATGTTGGTCATGGTGTTAACAAAACACACACACACACACACGGTATTGTAAGACCACCTGACAGGAACATCCCTTTAAATTATCAATCAGACAAAGTAGAGTCCCATGACCTGACTGGGATCCCCCATAGTGGGGTCAATACATACTCACAGTCTGGTTTTTATACCTTTCTGAGTACCAGTTTACACACACACACACACACACACACACACGGTTATAAAGGAAATACGAGCTTCCCTCCATCAGCTCGCTCTTCCCTGTATTGTTCTTTGTTTATTTCTGTGCGTTCCGAATCAGCAGCTCGTCCACAGAATAAAGTTATATCCGCCTTGTTTAGGTACCCACATAAAGCACATGGAGCTTTACCACGACACAGAGCCCATTGGTATATGTATAAAAATATAAATAATCCTTCATTTTTAACCCAGCTGGAGTCTCAGCCGGAGGTTACGGAACATCTGTCGTGGGGTCTGTATTTGGTAAAACCTCATATGCCCTTGTCAAAATTAAATATAGGAATCAGTCCTCAGAATTAAGTAAATTGGTTTTGTTCATATTATATCCGTGCACAAGGATTTGGCTCGAGTCCCAGAATCAAGGAGAATGCTGATGTTTCATTCGACTTCCATCGAGTGTGTGTGTGTGTGTGTGTGTGTGTGTGTGTTGCTTTTAATGCATTTCCTGGTTTTGTCCGCAGTTCGTTGGAACCTGAATGACGAGCAGAAGCAGCGGAGGCTGAGCACGATGGAAAAACCTTGGCCACGGGCCTGGTTTTCATCATCGTGGCAGTCAACGTCTTCATCACAGCCTTCGGAGTCCACAGCACGAACCGTAGCGACTGACTGACCACGCACACACACACACACACACACACACACACACGGCATTCTCTCGGTTTCTGCTGCTCACATATATTCTTTATCCTGCCCTCTCTGTACACAAAAGGTAGCTTCTCTCCTGCCTTACTATGCCGTTGTCTCCCATAGACATCCGTGTAGTCAGCATGTTTTTTTTTTGGCTCCTCTCCACCCATGACCTGACCCCTCACAACCCCCCCCCCCCCCCCCCCCCCCCTCCCCTACAAACACACTGACCTAAATTTCCACCTCGCACGGAAACTGCTCGTTTTGCCAGAAGAACATTGTCCTGCACCAAGACCAAACCGGAGGGAACGCCGACCCCACGCCGTCCGCCCGAGAGCGACCCCCGAGCAGCCAGACAGATATCCTCTGGCCAGCAGGTACGATGCGTCAGGGCGTGCTCGTCATGTGACTCGAAACCCCCCCCCCTCCCCTCCGCTGAAGGCCCGGGCGTCGTGCCTAAAAGTTAAATTATAACCGTGTTCGGGTCGACTCTGGATGGAGTGTGCGTCTGCGGCCCTCTGAACCAGCAGCTGGTGAGTCAGAGTCAACACGGCACAGGACCCCGGCAGAACCACTCGTTAAAACGGAAGCCTTAATTAGACTGTGTTCCAGCAACGTCACCGACACCCCAATTAGAGCCCAGAGCAAATGCTCATTTGATACACTTCAGCGGTTTAACACAAGAAAACACACACACACACACACATGAAAAAAAGAAGAAGAAGCTGTTTGAGCCGGGTTAAACACCTGGAGAATGTTCACGCTGTAGTTTTTGCTCAACAATACTGGGACAAAGCACCCAGAAGGAGGACGAACCCGACGTCACGAGCCAATCCTTTTTTCCCTCCTCCACAACTATATCATCGGTAACCGTGGAAACAGCCAGACGAACAGAGAGCCAAGATTGATGACACACACACACACACACACACAGCTCCACTCGGGGCAGATCTGTGGACTGATATATATATATATATAAATACATAATGTATGTCTATATGTGGCTCCCATCACTGCTGGCTCCATCTCGGTCCTGATGTTGAACATGAGGGGGGTTCACAACACCAGAGGATGCTGGTGATCACCAGCCACAGGGCTCATAATAGCTCCCTCGTGGGAATGTGGATACCAGTAACTGAACAATCACCCGGGGTGACAACCCCCTCCCCTCTCCTCCTCTCTCATCTGTCGCTCATCCTTTGCAGACAATAAAGATGTGCGGTGCTCCTGACCTCTCCATCTTTGGTAGGTGGCCATTATCATGACAAATGCTTGAGAGGGCTTCAAGTGAGTATGAGAAGCATCCGCCCTGCACACAAGTCTTCCTTCAGCGGTTAATGTGGTATTTAATTAAGTTCATTCAACTTGATTGTCATTGTTAATTAATGAAGGCTTCCAGTTTGTCATTGTTAGAGGAGAACGCTTTCCATCATCCCAGTTTCCTTCCTTTTGGCGCACTGAGTAAGGGAGGAGTGCCCTCTAGTGTATTTATTATGGATGCTCTTCAATCAGGGAAATGTTCTTTTGGTATTTGATGCTAAATATCTGGACACACTTCTGTGTATGTCTTTGTCATACGAGGTTAAATAAATAACTCATGACTCGTGTCAAAATGTGCTTTAATTGAGCAAAAAGTATATAATAGTGCAATCTGTATATTTTCTCTAACACAGTATTAGAAGGCACTGAAAGTGGGCGAGCGGTGTTATCACTTATGTTGCCTAATTAGACCTCCAGTGTGTTAGACCCCTTATCATTATTATCGAGAGGCGAAGTCCCTCCCTTTTCCCGGTTGGACCCCCCCATTGGACCCAAATAAAGAAAAAAAAGATATTCAATGGCGAGGGACAAATGTTTTTTTGCTAACGTTTGAATTGTGCCATGAATTACACATTAAGGTGGTTTGTCAATATAAAAAAAAGGTAATTTTGCAAGTCCAGAAAGTCGCATTTTGTTAGATTTGTGTGAAACCGTTCAGCGGACGCCATCTTTCGCACAATGTACGCCAACACGGCCGTTACCTTGGTGTGCTAGCTAACTAACTTATATGCACAAATGTAACATTTTCTTACCCCGATATGCATTTTATACAGAGACTCTTTATCAGCTGGCACCACGGCGACTTCCTAATGACTGTAGCCTTCCTAATGGCGTATTTTCACGACTATTGACGCCGTACAGGGCCGGACTTCGCCTCTCTGTGAGCACACGGGAGTTTGTTGGCACGACGTAACTCCAGACGTGGCTCCAACGAGCTTCAGACCGAGCGAAGGTCTAAATCAGCCAGAGTGATTTGAGAACAGCTGTGTGGGTGTGCGGTTACACGCTTCATTTGAACTGAAAATACGATCGGGAAATTGTTTGTCGTTTCCGTAGCGACGATAAAATCAAGCAAATCGGTTATCGCTCACGCGTGCATGCGTTTGTTTTTGGTTTTTGTTGCCCTGCGTATGCACACGGGGTTTGGCACACGTCACGGGCTCGCTCTCGACTCGACGGCCTCATGTTTTCCGCTTCCCGACCTCGATGTAGGAAATGAAAACGTCTTCGGCGCCTTTGCGAAGTCCCGCTGCCGAGCCGTGGAGGAACGGGCCGGTTCTCCTCAACGTCTCGCCCTCTGCGGGTGCGGAAAAGAGTGCCAAGAGTTAGAGCTTTTGTACGGTGGACAATTCTTCATATTCAGATAAGTAACTTTCAAAAAAAATGCCCACGGACACCTTTCTGCCCGACTCACCTCCGTAATAGTAGAGCATCGCAACGCCGACCGCGAACCCGAAACAGCTCATGAAGAACATCGATCCTGCAGAAGGGAAACAGATGAACATCTGATCAGCATCCTGCATGTGCATAGTGGGTCTTCCAAATTAATTATATATTGTGTTCCCGGTCTGAACAAGGAGGGATTTCACCGATGACCCATTCCACTCAGTAGGATTAAAATTCAATTTATAAAAAAAAACTAAAAGGCAGGTAATCCAACACAATTTTGTCTCTTTGCGTCTGTAGATTTCTCCTAAATTTGCATTATTTAAAGATAACATTTCTGAAAACTTGTTCTACAATGCAAGTGATCAGCTGTGGAGGTTTCCGTTACATTACATGTCATTTATTGGTTCAATTAGTTTCCCTATTCACTTGTAGTGGATTCAAAATGTCATTTTACAATAAATATCTAGTTTTTTCTCAGACTTTGAGCCAGAAACCAGTAGCCCAAACTTTAGTGTCATTCCTATCTATATTTTGGAGGTTTTCAGTGAGTGGTTTGTTCATATATCATTCACAGTCCGAGTTACACAACGTTACATTCCTTAAAAACATGATGAAATGGATTATTCATAAACTGTTGAGAGCATTTTCTGAATTATGGAGGGGTATAAAAGAGATATCCAAAATCCCCTCAGTGGGAACCTTTAACCGTAAAGAATGTTGAACTCGGCTTTATCCAACATCCAGATTTCTGTTCTGTAAAATGTATGCAAATTAGCACATATTTAATAAGACAATGCATAATTTGCATATTTAATTTAAGAAAACTTGTAATGCAATAAACCAATTATATTTGTTGTAAGTAATCAACTGGGGAAGTTTCGTGGAGATAATTATCAGTTAAATATTTTACCCTATTCACTCATAAGGGTTACTTTATGGAATCTAATCAAATAAGTGTTTTCATATCAGATCCTGCTCACAACTTCATATCTACATGAGGTTTATATAAAATTGTGAAAGGAAACTTACAAACTATACATGTACACGTGTGCAAAACTAGCGTACAGTCTTTTAAGTTGCACCGACCTATATCAAAAACTGAATTCTCCTATATGGCTGCACCGTGTTGATTAATATACCTTTGTCGTTGAGCACATATCGCTGCAGGTGGATCGTCGCGGTGTTCGGCCCCTTCGGATCGGCCCCTTCTGGAACCAGAGAGCGGAGACGGTTAACTTTAAAATAACCCCGGACTGCGGTCCAGACGGCCTCCTTGGACAGGATATAGAATAAGCCTACGCGAGGCCAGACGGGGCAATCCGCCAATTACGGGGCGAGTTGCCAAGCCATCTCGCTTGGAAAGACGCGCGTTGGGTAAACGGTCCAATATAACGTGGAAGAAAGAGAATGGCGGCGCACTTGTGGGTAAAAGTTGTCATTTAGGAGTAGTGTAAAAATAAAGAGGAGAGGAGCTTTTCCGTTTTAATGCGTCGGTGTAATTCACTTTAATAACGTTGCGCACCGGAGTATTCGGGATATGACAAAAAATGTAATCTCGTGTTTTGAGTCGCTGGCACAAGAACGCCAACGTGTTTATTAGATCAACACCGTGGGAATTATTTTAACTTGCAATTTAGACAATTTTTAAAATTATTTTTTATTATTGTCACGGAAGTCTTTGACTCTCCTGTACATTTAAGATTATACATTTAATGTTATACATTTAACGTTATAAATATGTCTTAGTTTACTTCGTTATGTATATTGTATATGTGTAAATATATATATATATACACACACACACACGTATATATATACATACATACATACACACACACACACACACACACGTATATATATGTATAGCGAAGTAAACTAAGAACAACCAAAACAGAGTAAAATGTAAACAATGTAATAAAAGTATGGAAAAGGCGACACAACCATCAATAATTCAAATAACTTAAAATTAACTCAACACCTGTCTTGAAGACGTGTCTCCTGGTTGTGTTTGTTTAACCCTCCCTCTAGGTGTGTGTGTGTGTGTGTTTTTGTTTATCATCTCACTCCCGGAGCATTTTCGTCTGAGTCTAATAATGACCGCTAAAGGGCGCCTTGTGCGTCGGTGTCAGACGGCGAGGGGCGTGACAAAGCGTCGCTATGTGACACCCATGGGGATGGAAAACATGGCCTGTACCTCTTCGCGTGACTCTGGATGGGAGGCGGGCGTAGACGTTCTCGGCGAGGATGTGAAGTCCTCGGTAGAACTCGTGACACGCCTCCTCGCCCTTCCCACGCAGGTGCTCCAGCAGCTCAGCCAGCCTCACCTTGGTGGGCACGCTCAGGTCCCTGAACTGCAGGGAGACACTGCATTCAATCCCCGAACACACCTGTTTTACCTGCACACCTCTTCCTCTGGTTCCAAGATCACCTTCAGCTCAGCACAGTCTAAAGCCACTGTGGTGACAAAAAAGATCCCTATAAAATACAAAATTATACAAAATAATCTGTGAGCATCTCAAAAATTATGATTTTGTATAATTAAAATAGGTTGGCCCCTAAATGATGAGTTTGTATCTCAAAATATTGAAAAAAAATCCTAATTTTTAAATGGCATCTAAAAAATAATGACTTCAAAAAATTATGAGAAACTTACTGAACATTTTTTCACTGAATATCTCAAAATATTGAGTGAGTATCTCAAAAATAATGAGAAACCTACTCATCATTTTGACGTATCTTAAAATAATGATTTAGAAGAACATTTATCATTATTTTTAGATACAAAATCATCATTTAGCCCCTAAATGATGATTTTGTATCTCAAAAGATTGACTTAGTATCTAAAATTATGGGAAACTTACTGAACATTTTCACTTAATGTCTCAAAATAATGAGAAACCTACTCATCATTTTGACTTAGTATCTTAAAATAAGGATTTAGAAGAACATTTATCATTATTTTTAGATACAAAATCATAATTTAGCCCCTAAATTATGATTTTGTATCTCAAAATATTGACTTAGTATCTAAAATTATGGGAAACTTACTGAACATTTTCACTTAATGTCTCAAAATAATGAGAAACCTACTCATCATTTTGACTTAGTATCTTAAAATAAGGATTTAGAAGAACATGTATCATTATTTTTAGATACAAAATCTTTATTTTAAGACAGCTTCTCATTAAAATGACTCACAGGATCTATTTTTTTCCATCACAGTGTCAGTGATTGGTCGTTTTTTTTAGTTTTTTGGTGCGGATGTCATCCGTAGTGACCTTGTGGGCTTCCTTGTCGCTGAGTATCTGGGGGTGGATCCTGTTCAGCTGCAGCACCAGGCAGTCCACCAGCTCAGTGTCCATCCTCTTATCCGAGCACAGGAAGTGGGCGTCTCTCCGGAGCTGCTCGTGGCAATCGTCGATGTCTACGATCGATGGAAATGACAACAGTGAAGAAGAGATGAGCAGGAGGCCTTTCACTCCTCGTCATATTTATGAAGGCATCAAGTGATCTAAAAGTGCATTTCTAGTCGTCGCCATCTTGTTTTTTTGGACACGAAGGGGGCGGAGCTAAGTACAACCGAACACAGGATACGACCTGATGTTACAACTAACCTTCATGGAAGTGAAAAACACACTTTGAAAGTGTTAAAAGGTTTTAGGACGAGAACACGGACGACTCCCAGACCGGGCAACTGTGGTAGCATCCTGTCAATCACAAGGTAGCCCCGCCCTAAAGCATACTCTCTTTTATGGTCTATTTGACTCTAAATGGACATCACGCTGTATTGAAGAAGACTTAAACTAGAGATTATGAACATAAAGTCATGTTTACAATGTTTACTGAGGGAATACATCAGACTTCTATACAACCAGAGGAGTCGCCCCCTGGTGGTGAGTAGAGAGAATGCAGCTTTAACACATGAATCATAGACTTCTATACAACCAGAGGAGTCGCCCCCTGGTGGTCAGTAGAGAGAATGCAGCTTTAACACATGAAGCATAGACTTCTATACAACCAGAGGAGTCGCCCCCTGGTGGTCAGGAGAGAGAATGCAGCTTTAACACATGAAGCATAGACTTCTATACAACCAGAGGAGTCGCCCCCTGGTGGTGAGTAGAGAGAATGCAGCTTTAACACATGAATCATAGACTTCTATACAACCAGAGGAGTCGCCCCCTGGTGGTCAGTAGAGAGAATGCAGCTTTAACACATGAAGCATAGACTTCTATACAACCAGAGGAGTCGCCCCCTGGTGGTCAGGAGAGAGAATGCAGCTTTAACACATGAAGCATAGACTTCTATACAACCAGAGGAGTCGCCCCCTGGTGGTCAGTAGAGAGAATGCAGCTTTAACACATGAAGCATAGATTTCTATACAATTAGAGTCACCCCCTAGTGGTGAGTAGAGAGAATGCAGCTTTAACACATGAATCATAGACTTCTATACAACCAGAGGAGTCTCCCCCTGGTGGTCTGGAGAGAGAATGCAGCTTTAACACATGAAGCATAGACTTCTATACAACCAGAGGAGTCGCCCCCTGGTGGTCAGGAGAGAGAATGCAAGTTGAAGGCACTTCTGCATTGGCTTCACTTTTCAGACCTACATTTTATGTCTAGCCTTAGCCTGAGTAGTTTCTTAGTAAGCTGGTCTTGGCATCAGACCTGCTCTGAAAATAAATGACTTAAGAGGTTTATTCTCCTCTTTAGAAAAGGTGAATGCATGTTGATGTCAAATTACCTTCTTGGCAACATGTACGAACCACCCGTAGTAGTAAATACCAGTTTGGTGAAGCCCATGTTCAAAAGGTACAAAGGATGTATTTTTGTAAACGTCTTAAAAAAGGGGATACAGACCCTGTTTCCACCACCAAAATCCATAATTTTCTTACCAACTCACTGTTGCTGTCATCTTCAGCATCGAGGTGTGAAGGAAGACAAAAGGTGGTGTGCAATATAGAAGCAGATCTACTGAGTGTTCCCGAGTGTACTGTACATATTTCCTCGAGAGCGGATCGTTGCAGTTCTGTGTTCGACATCCGTCTTTTAAAGATTTATCTAGAATTTCCTTTAAACAGGCGAGAAACCTGTGATGTCAATATCCTGATTCCTGCTACAAACAAACAAACAAACAAACAAGACTAAAAGAAACGGCCTCATCCTAATGTCAGATTTAAGATCACATCAAAAGTTAATTTAGGAGATACATTCTTCTTAGATTTCAGATTTGGATGTGATTGACAGAGGAGCATCTCAGTGCTGCAGTGTTAAATTATATCTGACCTGTCTGGCTCATATTTATATACCATTCCATATGTAAACAGAAAAGTAGGACTTAATATTGGCCAATTTAATAACACATAATATGGCAACAACTAAACTTACACATGTCAGGCAACAAGTCTCGAGCCCACGCGGCGCAGCAGGCGGGCAGCGCGCGGAGGGATTTCTAATCCAAAACGAGCCCCAAAAAACATCTTACCCGTGATTCACAAACCTGCCATACTGACAAACAAGGAAGAGGGCGCGTGCGACTCGCTCTCTCCGACCGACAGCACTCCCCGGTGAAACTTCCTGGTCTCCCCGGTGTGACGGTGACGGTGGTGACTGCTGTCCGGTTACATCAGCGCGCTGCGCCGCCCCGCTGGGCACGGAGCCACTTGAATGACCTCAGGGCCACGTGGTGCATATCAATCCGCAGACGGCGACGGCAGACTGAGCTGATTAGCAGCAGCTCAACTTTCTGTTGCAAACACTGCAGAGGTGTCATTCGTCCCTTTAATTCTATTTACCCTTTCCTCTATGAGACCTAATGCCAAATATTATTATTATCATTATATATACTATTATTATTATTATTATTATTATTATATATATACTATTATCATTATTATTATTTGTATTATATATACTATTATTATTATTATTATTATAATAATTTGTATTATTATGTATACTATTAATATTATCATTATTATTATTTGTATTATTATATATACTATTATTATTTTATTATTATATATACTATTATTATTTATATTATTTTTATTATTATATATACTATTATTATTATTTTATTTTTTATTATTATACATACTATTATTATTATTTTTATTAGACTGTCGTTATTATTAGTTGCTCAATAATGATAATAATATTAATAATTGTAATAACCATGTCACTTCATCACACATACTGTTAAATCACCATTGAACTCCTTCCACTGTGATAAAGGCAAACTCGTTATCAGTAGAAGTCTTTATTTATTTATTTATTTACATTCTTAAAAAAGAAGAAGATATTTACATACCAGCCAGTGTTTTTCAGCTGCTCTCCTCAACCAACAAGGTGGACTTGTAGCACTGAGATGAGTTTCTCAGACAACGTCCTCAACTGCTTACGACGTCTATTAAACACCTTAATCTTAACTTGAACCAAAACATAACACGTTGATGGGTTTCTGAAAAGCTCATTTGAGGTCCCTGGACCTTCTAATTACAGGGAGTGTCACCTAAGAAAGGGCCGGCGTACTGAAGGTGCACCGGCTCCACTTTGCAGACAGAGGGCAGTGCGTCATTGCAGTTTACAAAAGGCACATGAATCCGTCCTATTGAGCCTTCTCACTGTGCAGAACTGCAGATTTCATCATGACAACAAGATCAGGAACGCTCAGTTATTTCTTCCCGTAGTCTTCGCCGTACAGGCCGACATATTCTGGCCAGTAAACAAGTTCTTGGTGTTTTTTTCCCCTCCTGCGTCCTGCGTCCCTCACACTGATATAATCCGAATGGAAAAGTCTCTGGCGGGCCTCACGTTCCTCGTGCTGGACTCATCCGCGGTGGATGGGTTCCCTCCCGGCAAGCCGCCGTGCCGTCCTCCGTACGGCCGCACCGACCCGGGCCTCGCCACCGAGACCCGGGGCGGACCCGGGTTCGTAGTCTGACGGGACCGAGGAGGTCCGTTGTATTCAGGCGGACCCGAGACCTCTGCGGATCCTGGGCTTCTGGGTAAGAGAGGCCGGTTGTAGTCATAGCCGGGGAGAGTCGAAAGCGGTGGGGGAGTGGGCCCATATGTGCAGGCGGGACCGTGTGCGTACAGCTGATGACCTCTGTGAATGACAAGACAGGAAGTTGTGTCTTCAATGTTTTACCCCCACCTTTTTTTTGGGGGGACAGTTTAAGCAAAAGCCGGCCCACGTCTCACCTGCAGGCTCGTGTGTCGTCACACGCGGCCGGGGTCTCGGTGTCCCAAAGGGACTGCGCTTTGTCCTGGGTGTTGTTGTTGTTGTTGTTCCTGCCTTTGTGGCTGTAGCGAGACCTGTTGTCCCCCTGATGTTGGGGCTGCTCCTCCCACTGCCACATTTCGGACTCCCTGTTTCAAAATATACACATTTAAACCTGCACGACCAAACCGATTGTCAAAAGTCAGGTTGTACAGAAGTCTCAGAGAAAATGAGTTTATGGTCTCAATCTCTAGTTCAAGTCTTCTTCAATAGAGTATGATGTTAATTGAGTAAATTATGGTTCTTTTAGAGAAAAAAAAGACCATAAAGCAGGGAATGCATTAGGGCGGGGCTACCTCGTGATTGACAGGTCGTTGTTTTCTTCTTACAACCCTTTTCAAAGTGTGTTTTTTCAGATCATGAATGTCAACTGTAACTTTTTGGGGTTGCCTAAAATGTATTTTTTTCCGGTCGTACTTAGCTCCACCCACTTCACAAACCAATAGCTCCAAAACAGGAAGGAGGAGCTCCGGGATGCTCAACATGCATTTGGCTGAGTGTCGGTGACCATAAGCATAACTTTTCTCCACATGGCACCACCTTTTCATGGTTTTAAGTGAAGGACTTTTACTTGTAACAGATTATTATTTACGTTGTGCTCTCGTGGTTTTTCCTCTTGTCCTCTTTGATGCAGTCGAGCAAACAGCAGGTGATGAAGGCCACGGACATGAAGAAGATGATGGCCAAGCTTACGATGGACGCCAGCACGGCCACGCGGAAACCGTAGTCCTCGAAGGGAGACAACGCTGGGGTGAGATAGAGAAGAAGACCGTCGACCGATTCATCCACTTCATTTATTTTCCACACATTTAACTTGACAGCTCCATTAACATGCTGCAAAAATCTATGTTCAACAATTCCTAATCAGACTCTACCACCTGAGGCTTTACAGGCGTAAGTCACGGGCCGCCACATTTATAAAAAGTCACTATACATGCCAGAAAAAGGGGAAACAAAACATAAATTAATTTCTTAAAACGTCTTTCAGTCTCCCCCCCCCCCCCATGATGATTGAGCCTGAAACATAATTAGCATCCCGCTCTCCCTTTTTCCACTCGCTCATCAAAAGAGCGGCTAACTGTGCACCTGCGAGGAATTATTCCTCTCTATACCCCATTTGCATTAATATTCTACTTTTAATGAGCGTTGATCCCCGAGCGAGAAATTATTTTCTCTTGAATGTGTCCCCACATAATTCTGAAGAATTCATTATCGCAAGCCAAATCCTACCTTAAGTGTCTTGCCCGCGTAACATTGCCCATAGCAACTAATGCCCAACACATAATGTTTAATATACATCCCATCTCTTCAGAATTATGAGCAGGTTTTTTTTTCAGCCGCCGCAATTCTCCCAGTAAAAGCATTTGGAACATTTGATCTGCCGCCACACACATTTCGGTTACGGAGTGTGTGCATGAGAGCCTTTTTGTTGTTGTTGTTGTTGTTTTTTCCCTATATTAACTGTCACATCAAGAGGTGTGTTGCTACTCACGTTTACAGTAGGTGTCCCCCACCCAGTGGGTGCTGTTGGTGTCCATGACACACATCAGCTGCCTCCCCACAAGCGTGTGTTTGTCTGGGCACTGCAGGGAAATGACTGTGCCCACGGTGGTGCCGTTGCCCTGGATGATCCTCTGGGTGCCCAGGGCCGGCAGGGGCATGGGCGTGCACTGAGCCTGGGTCTGATCTGAGAGAGAGAGAGAGAGAGAGAGAGAGCTGACAGGTCAGTGCATGCAGCAGAAACGTGGGCTGTGGTTGAACTGTGTCGCAGATGCCGAGGCCGCTCACTAGTCATTAAAAGTTCAGCCAAAGTTTGAACACATGCATAATTCATGCGTCTTCTTCAAAAATGAAAATGTGTTTTCACAGAGACGATCAGACCGCTCGAGATTCAGAGAGAGAGAACAACAGAGAAGAATGGAGCGCTGCAGATGAGATTCAAAGTGGGATGCGCTGTCAGCACTGAACCCCTGTAGGGAATGAATCAATAAGCAGAAGGGCCCCCGTGGAGACGTGATAAACAACCGGTTATCATACGGCACAGTTCTCATATGCTCCAGGAGGGGGGGTGTGGGTGTCTCTGCGTCAGCACGTCTGGCGAGAAGAACCTACAACATGAGAGCATCACTTCATCGTGACATGAGCTGCTGGAATGCAAATAAACACAATGACATCATGTCGGTGATTTCCAACCGGGAAGGATAATGTGATCAGGACCAGGACCGGTCCGAACCAGCTGTTTGCTGGAGAGAAAAGACCTGCAGCTGGGCTTCAAGAAGAAGAAAGAAAAGAAAACACACACAATGCACTTGAGAGACGTTGGGTTGTTCTTCATTTGGGACTTTCAATTGAAGGAAAAACGTGTGGTGCACTTGGATCACCACAGGGGGCGTCAAGTCACAACAAAAGTGTGTAGCATCACGGACAGAGAGACAGGGAGACAAAGACAGAGAGACAGAGAGGCAGAGAGACAGAGAGACAGAGAGACAGGGAGACAGAGACAGAGAGGCAGAGAGGCAGAGAGGCAGAGAGACAGGGAGACAGAGAGGCAGAGATACAGAGAGACAGAGATACAGGGAGACAGAGAGACAGAGAGACAGGGAGACAGAGAGACAGGGAGACATGGGGACATGAGACAGAGAGACAGAGAGGCAGAGAGACAGAGATACAGGGAGACAGAGAGACAGGGAGACAGAGATACAGGGAGACAGAGATACAGGGAGACAGAGAGGCAGAGATACAGAGAGACAGAGATACAGGGAGACAGAGATACAGGGAGACAGGGAGACAGGGAGACAGGGAGACATGGGGACATGAGACAGAGAGAGAGAGAGACAGGGAGACAGAGAGGCAGAGAGACAGAGAGACAGAGAGACAGAGAGGCAGAGAGACAGAGAGACAGAGAGGCAGAGAGACAGAGATACAGGGAGACAGAGAGACAGGGAGACAGAGAGGCAGAGATACAGAGAGACAGAGATACAGGGAGACAGGGAGACAGAGGGACAGAGAGACATGGGGACATGAGACAGAGATACAGAGAGACAGAGATACAGGGAGACATGAGAGACAGAGAGACAGGGAGACAGAGATACAGGGAGACAGAGATACAGGGAGACATGAGAGACAGAGAGACAGAGAGGCAGAGATACAGAGAGACAGAGATACAGGGAGACAGGGAGACAGAGGGACAGAGAGACATGGGGACATGAGACAGAGATACAGAGAGACAGAGATACAGGGAGACATGAGAGACAGGGAGACAGAGATACAGGGAGACAGAGAGACAGGGAGACAGAGATACAGGGAGAATTGAGACACAGGGAGACGGAGATACAGGGAGACATGAGAGACAGGGAGACAGAGATACAGGGAGACAGAGATACAGGGAGACAGAGATACAGGGAGACAGAGATACAGGGAGACAGAGATACAGGGAGACATGAGAGACAGGGAGACAGAGATACAGGGAGACAGAGAGACAGACAGACAGCGTCTGCACATCTTCTCTTTAAAAACATTCTCTCGCTCCTCAATTGATTTTACTGTTGAGACTTAACTGGGATGGATGTTAACCTCATGGGCTATTAGCACGAGCCCAGCATGATAAATAGAGAGCATTACTTTAATGTAACTTTTGTTTCTGATGTTAAAGAGACCAGTGAGGTGCCTACCTGCCTCCACTTCAATACAAAGACAAATGCATGGATGGATAAATAAATGCATTCATTCATGGACCACTGAATGATCTGGAAGAGGTGTGCAGGAAGTTGATGTTCACACAAAAAAGCCAGATGGCATTTGTCGTGTGACGTGAAGTTTTTTTATTAATGCGATTTATGTTTCTCGGAAATGATCACACGCACACACACACACTCACACACACACACACACACACACACACACACACACACACACACACACACACACACACACACACATTAAAACAATAAAATATACACGTCTTCAAAATGCACTGCTTTATAGCCTTATTGGGGGGGATATTACACAAGAGGTCTAGTTTTAAGGTACACACACTTTTAATACTCACAAAACATGTAAAATCCTTTCTGTTACAGAAGTGGACCAAGAGCAAAGTGCCTCACACACACGCGCACACACGCACAAACCTCCGCGCACCGCACGCATTCCTGCACGCGCAACTCGACACCATTTGGCTCGATGTCTCTTACCTGACTTGCTCCGGCCGCGGCTTTCATCTCTGATTGTAAAAACCGTCCTGGACACATCTGCCACGGAAGCTGTTGCCCCTGACATGGTGGCGACGGACAGACGAGCCTCTCCCTCTCTCCCCCCACCCCACCCCACCACCCCCAAGTCGGCTCTATAGGTTTGTGCGTAAAAGACTGCGCCGCGGCGCTCCTCGGTGCCCGGTGCGGGGTAAACAAGTCGGGACTCCGTGGAGCTTCTGTTCGCCTCTCTACCTTCCAGTGGACAGCTTCTCATCCACAGACTCTCCCTCTCTCCCTCTCTCCCTCTCTCCCTCTCTCTCTCTCTTTCTCTTTCTCTCCCTCTCTCTCTCTCTCTCTCTCTCTCTCTCTCTCTCTCTGGCCGCAGATAAAAAAGGACTTTGTGGATTACAGCGGGTCAGGTCAAGTTGGGTAGCAGAGCTGCGCTGTTCGCCGAGCAGGAGGAGACTGCATGGCGTGTAACGACAAGCCAAAGAAGCTCTCTGTGGGCAGGATGTCGCATTTGAATCAGGATGTGGTGCTTCAGACACATTCATGTGATGAAACACACACACACACACACAAAAAACACACACATTTAAGCAATGATGGAAAGCTCATCTTTTCAGGAATATGTTTGCAGCTCACTCCACTTGGCACATTTCTTCAGTTAATGTTTGCACACTCAAATCAGGCTCCAGTGTTGAGTTACAAATCAAAGAGAGTTCATTAAGATATTGTGTTATGTCTGATTATGTCCAAACGGGCCGTTGGTACAGCATGTGGATCATCACTATGTAGCTGATACAGGATGCTCGTTTTAATAATGGCGATAAGTTGCAACAGTGGTTGAGCCAAAATACAAAATACAGAAGTCAGACTGATAAAATAACAGAGAATAGTTTTCATAAAAATAGTGTGAGAGGGAGAGGCACATTTAAGTAAAATGATCATTGGATGACTGTACAAAAGTCAGCTGCATCCCGGTGTGTATCTGCACTTCTCAACGTCACCACACCTCATGTCCTCCTTCTTCTTCTTCTTCTTCTTCTTCTTCTTTCTTTCACTTCTCCGTCTGTGTCTCACTGTGTCACAGTTCGGCATATGGTGCGCATCCGGCTCGTGGTGGTGAAGGTGATAACCGGTGATGAGGAAGATAAGAATCACGAAACTGTACAACTGCTCCGGTCGTTCCTGACATGTCTCTTAATGGGACGAGTAACCACGGCTGGTTGCTACACGCTGTGTAAAGATGAGACGTAGTAGAACAGGAAATACAGCAGACGAATTGCGACGCTCCTGTTTTTCCTGCGTTGCATTCTCATCTGAAAGCAGCACGTCGGGCCGGGGCCTTCAACGTCATGGAGGATTCTGGGCGTGCGTGAGACTGTTCACCGACGTGTTAGCATCGCTGATTAAAGGTGCTCATACTTTGGGACCCAATAACTATTGTGCCCTCCTCCGCGTTAGGCTTGAAAAAAAAAAGTCTCCTAAAAGGTCAAAAGGCTAAAGGTTCAGAGCTGGAGTCCGGCTCCCCGGTGATCCCAGATGTTTATGAGCACGAGCCCGATCCCTGAAATCAACTTTTAGTGAAATCATCTGCAGAGTGTGCACAGCGACGCCCCCGTTCGATTCGACTAATTCGGTGCTCGAGAATATGTTCAAGAGGAGGAGTGAAGATAGAGAAGGACACCCGGTGGACAAGGACATTTTGAGGAATTAGTTCCAGTTTTCTCTTCTGATTTGCAAAGGCGGGTTGCTACAGCAACGTGTATTCTGGCGCGTAGTCTCGGCGGGTACAGTTTGGACTACGAGTGCCTTCCACTTTATCCTCCGCCCCCCGGGCGCGCTCTGAAGTCTGTGCGACCAGGAGGTTTTGCTAATGAGACGGATCAATCGGGGTGTGGGGGAATAAAGATCACGGTTGAGTGTTTTGTTTTAAAAAGGTGACCACCGAGAGGGGAACGCGAAGAGGCCGACGGGAGGAAAAAGCAGAAATAGGCGACCGAAAAGAGGATGCTCTCCGGCTGTTGCTGTTTTATTATTAGCCTGATGTGACAGGACGGGCAGAGAAAAGGTGAGAGTGGTCATACTCCGCCTGTCCTCGCTGCCCCTGACACGGTGTGACACGGTGTGACACCGCCGGGTGGGGGACCGCTCCATCACGCAGGTAATTAGGTATGAGGAGGAAGGGCCGTCAGCACGCGCCGCTCCAACCAGGCCACATATGGCCGGAGGTCCCGGGGTTAGAGGAGACCGAAGGTGCCCTCTGGTGAGTTAGTTCCCAAAGAGATGAAAAAAAAACAGTGAGATGTCGATGCATCATCCCTAGGAGGCAATTCTTTTTTGTTCAAAGGTTTCTTCTACAAGTGGGCTGAAGATCATTGAGTCATTATAAACCTTTCAAAACGAGCTGTATTTCCAACCGAAACAAACCTTTTTTCATTCTTTTGAGTAGAGTGAAACCGTTTCATGTTAACACCTGAGCCTCCTTGTGTGTGTGTGTGTGCATGTGTGTGTGTGTGTGCGTCTATGAGTGGCCTAAATGAGGCTCTAGCACACGAGGAACAAGGTCTGCCTTCACAGTCTGGTCGTGTGTGCTCTCAGCTCACACTAACGTGGGTGGCGGTTCGCTTCTGGAGATTATCTTGTCGAACAAAAACGTGTATACATAAGTATCATAAACGTTCCAAAATCCAATAAAAAAGTTCGATGCCACAACTAATTCTCACTCCCGAGTCGTCAAATACCGTCGCTCGCCCCGGAGCGTCAACCATACAGCGCTCTAGCGTCAGCTTTGGACGCGTCGGGTTTACGTGCATCGCGAATTCACGTAATAAACTTCCGCCTTCACAGAAAGACGGTATCGGACGCGGAGGATCTGACGAGTTGGAAGTCGGACTCTAAATTCGGATGCTAAATTCCCGTCGCCAGAAGAACTTCTCTGCAGCACTCTGTAAAGGATGGACTCTTTGTAGTGCTGATGAATGAACGTGTGAAAACCCTTTTTGTTAGTAACACACACACACACACACACACACACACACACACCTGGTGATCCGTCCATAACGCCGTTAACGCTACCCTTCTCTGTTTCCCGCGCCTGTAATCTGTGAACAAATCGCTCGCTCGGGGCTGGATGGCGGGCCTGCCGGAGAGCGAGGTGGCCGCCCCATAAATCTGGCCCCTCCGCTGGGAGAGAGAGCGAGGAGGGGACGAGCGAGGAGATGGGAAACGGGTGGCAGGTAAGAAGGATGAGACTTTGGGAGGAAATTGAGTTGATCAAGCATTTCTCACACAGACACAGACGTACGGCGTCTCTCTCCGAGAGGATGAGGAGCAGTGGGAGGAATAGAGTCCGTTAGCCGGTGTATTTGCATATAGCAGATTTTACTTTCACACCCATAAGCTTACGTGATATACAGAACTGGCGGTGATCGGCTTTTCATCGCACGAGCGCTCACTATTTGAAACGTAAAGGGGCACTAAAATTTATGAAATTTCGTAAATTTGAGGAATTGAGAAATTGAGCGGTTGAAATAAGTGTCTTTTGGCACTGACGCGGAGGGATGCTAGCTTTGAGCTAAGCGCTAATCCCAGTATGCTAACATGCGAACAGTGGCGACGTTAACACGCGGATGTTTTAGCAGGGTTAAACCTTTTCCGTTTCGGGATATTAGCATGCTGCCTGTAGCTAATTGCTAGGGCAAAAAAAACGAGGATGATGGGAATGTCATTAGCTCAAACGAGGTCTTCCTGTGTCACAAGTTTATATGTTTTTCTTTGAAAAAAAAGCCCGCCAGCGCTCAGGCTACAAGCGGCCCTCTTTCTCTCCCGAGCGAGGCAGAAATTAATGCTCACTTCCACACACGCATCAGCACGTCAAATAACGTCAGCAGATATTTGATTTGATACGCCGACGGGCCGTAAGAGGATTAATGACCGTGTGGCACGCACTGTATGTGTGCTAATGAGTTCCCGTGGAATAAACTGTGCGTGTCATCTGGGGTTATCTTGTAGTTTTAGTTCAAATCCTTTTAATTTCATCTTCCCCTACCAGTTTTTTCCCTTTTGTTTGATTCGTGAATAACGGCTGAAGATGACGCAATTCGGTGGAAAACAGCGGCGCAATGAGATGAATGCTAACATGCTAGCTGTTATGTTTACCATGGGGAATATCCAATAGTGTTACATGTATGCTAACATTTATTACATGTTATTACAATGCAAAAAAAAGTATCAAACTACTTGTAGTTAAATATTTAACATTTATTCCAACACTGACATAATAAGGACATCTTATTCATACAATTCAGTGTATTAATAAATATATAAATATATATATATATATATATATATATATCACAATAATAGTCAGTGAAATATTATATATAAATACCATATTATATAAACATCATACATATATTATAATAAAATATAAATGGGATGGATAGTGACCAGACAGCTGTTGTAATGCATTGCTGTAATACTTCCAGAAAATTACATCCTCTGAAACCATCTTTCACCACCCCTAGAAAATAAATAAATACAGAGAATAGAGAACGACCATACTGCCTTGAAGGTTCCCAAAGTGGCCGGCGGTCCATGTGTGCCAAGCAATGTTAATACGGCCGGGGCAACCGGGGACGAGGTTTTTGACAGAGAGCCAACGGCGGTGCTGAAGATAATAAATGAAGGATGAGAGAGTCTGGAGGATGGCGGGAATGGAGAGAAGAAAGGAGGGGGGGGGGGGGGGAAGCAAGGTGATAAGGTAGCTCGGGCCTGCACGGAGAAAGGTGAACTGAAGGAGGAGAGAGAGGGTGAAAAATGGAAGTTTAAGTATGCTGCTGCAGATACAGAACGCTGTATCACTTGTTTCTAGACACAGCAACAAAAAAATAAAAAGAAGAAGCAAGGCTGGGGTTGATCCTGTTCTTATCTTGGGTCTGTTTCTCAAATGTTCGTCTTCCTCAATTCACAGAACCAGAAGCACAAGCTGCCCCTTTATGTTTAAAGAACAAGTAAAACAAACAGCACAGACTGTCCCGGTCCAGGGAAACCTCTTCATGGTCCAGGGAAACCTCTTCATGCTCGAGTGTCCTCTCCAGTCGTGAGTGGATGCAGCGAAGCGTTTTTTTTTGGTTTTATTCATGCGTGTATCTTAGATGTGCCTTTCTAGCTTAATGTTTGTGCGTGTGCACATTTTGCTTCGGTTTAGCTGCGTCTACATTCTTGTATCATTAAATATGATCTTGGCCAAATGACTCCTGTAGATTAATTCCACGATGTGTTCCATGCGAGATGTTCTGCGTAATAACATATTCGGCGTGTTCTCCAACGCGGTTTGTTCCAACTGCCCACAGCAGGCAGTGTTCTGTCATTAGACGTGCTCATTTAGGCCGCTGTATAATTAAATATAATTCAATTTAGTGCAAGTGCATGCAAGTTCACACACACACACACACACACACACACACAAATAAAATAATTAGATATGAAGTTAACTTGGAGACATATTGTATTGTCCCATGTTTGGAGGGTGTAACTGGAAACATTAGGGGAGAGCCAGATGATACAGCTTATCCGAGGCCTTTCTGGTCATTCACTTAAAAATACCTCGAATCGGCATCATCAAATCAAGCTTAACGACTTAACGATGGCCGACCCTCTCCGGTGGCTGCGAATCTGAATGAGCTTTTTATTTATTTTTTTCTCCGCCTCCACTCTGTGAGTAAGACGAAGATGTGGACGCCGTTGTCCTCCGATGATTCATTGTTACAATTACAGCAATTTGTCCTAATCATCGATCATCGAGTAAATATCCATCATGTACTTCCAGATTTATTCATTTTTTTGCGATTGTGATGGATTTTGGGGGACGTGACGTCTTCAGATCGTACCGAGAACAAAAGTTAAGTAATTTTTTGTCTGACGTCTAACTTCCACAGAGTTGTTTGTTTGGTGAGGTGTGAAGAAAAAAAACAACTCGCACCAACCGCACCCAGGCAATGAAACCGTGTGTGTGTGTGTGTGTGTGTGTGTGTGTGTGTACAGAGTACTAATTGTGTAAAAAATGGCAGGAAACCGTTTCCACCACTTCCTTTCCAGTAAAGGAGAAGTATCGCTCCACTGAAGAGTACAAAAGAAGTTTCAGAATGGCCTGCGTGGGCGTCGCTGCAGATGCAACGCGAGTGTTTTCTAAACCCGAAACGAAAACAACAAAAAAAACGTGAAAATAAAATTGTATTTCATGTGATGTGATCCAATGTGACTGGCCGGAGGAAGGGCCTATCGGTAACTATATCTGCTGTACGGTAGAGTCGGCCATCTTTAACCAGCTGATGACGTCATCGTCAACTCGTCTGACCTCGTTAGGTCGGTGGTTCCCAAACCTTTATGCCCTCTTCGTCGTGAAACAGAAGGCTTCTCGTCTCACCCCCCCTCATGGGTCGCACATCGTCCTTAAGCACGCTTAGATTTGCGGAATTTGAGTCAGGAATATGTTGTGAAACTATGTCCATGTATTTTTCTACAGCCTGTGAGATTGACCTTGCACACCTCTGGAGGCTACTAAACCTCCAGGATGGGACCCGCTGCTCTGAGCCAAACGGGCCTCTCTCTCTTAGCATTACTCTCGGGTATTCAGTCATGGTTTTAGAGGCGGTGCTGGCACTACATAAAAAGTCCAGGGTTAACATCGATATTCTCATGAATCATCTTCGAGGGACCAATGACACACACCGCACCGGCCCGGTTGCACAGGAGACGCCGGTTTCGGTGGCTGAAGAGGACTTAATGAAGTGGAGAGGAGCCGTATTTGAGAGGCAGGTGGTGGTGATTCGTCCTTTTTCCCACTTTCCCCCCCCAAATAGGTAGGTCAGCTCGGTGGTGCATTCAGAGGTTTGGGAATGCAGAATGCAAATGTTTCTAGGCCACACACACACACACACACACACACACACACACACACACATACACAGCTGGTAAGAGGCTTACGCTCCGGTGGCATATGACGGCTCTCCCATTAAAACCATTCAGCTTTAAAATGTTCTGCTTGTTGTTTTTTTTTTTGTTGTTGCAACTGTTTTCCAATATGTTCAGGAAGCCTCGAGGCCGACAATGTTCCACTGCAACGTTGCTAGAAGCAGCCCGTCAATGGCAGACGGGAGGTGAAAGCAAAAAAAATAAAAGGTTGTTAGCCAACGAAAAAAAAAACCCCTAAAAATTGTAGTGTTGAGAAAAGGAAAACGCAGACGCCTGTTCTAGATGTGCAGCATGTAGTCAGCAGTTTGCTCTCCGTCTCTGCACCGCCGCTCACAGCTCCAACAGACACACACCGGCCTCCCCATTTATCATTTTTTGACACTCGTGGTGTTGACTCGCTAAAACAAAGAAGTTACGGTTCACGCGGACCATCAATAGCTGTCCTCTCTCTGTTCTTTTTACCCCCTGTAAAAAATGCACATCAATAAGTTCAAGTCCACGAGACGTGGGGGGGGGGGGGGGGGGGGGGATGAAACTGAATTAAATCAAGATGCGGGGGGGAAAGAAATGGACTCGAGGCAACTGCGGCAGCTTTTATACACCCTCTCCACGCGCGCTTTTATGTACACACGCACATATCTGGGAGCTGAAATCAGCCATAATTCAAGTAGCCAACCCTTTCAGTAAATCAGGTCCCATAATTCTTCTTTCCTTTTCTTAGTTTTGCCTTGTTGTGCTGCGTGCATACATTAATTACATCTGACGACTACACGCCCTGCATACTGTACAGGGGGATTCATATCTGAATTATTTGAGCAGCACATTTTTCTTTCTGTGAAACTGATCACAAGCAACGGATGACTTGTCTTCTGACATATAGAAACAGCAGTAATGAGACGAGGAAGCGTACAGTGATCTGAGAGTTTCAGTGCTGTTCCCGTGGCGACAGCTGTGCCGCTAGACACAGTGTACTTGACTTCATGTCCTACAGTTGCTGCAGACCTACGCTACATGCATACAGCTATATGGTCCGGCAGTTTGAATCCATATGAAAGATGGATTGCCATAACATTTGGTCCACACAGTCATATTCAGAAAACATTAGCATTTTTGCAAAACTATAGAGCTGCCACCATGGTGAACATGTGGGGAGAAACGCTAACGTGCTGATGTTTACGTACCAAAGTACCAAAGTACAGCTGCACAGTGGCGCTAGCATGCTTGAAGACACGTAGTCCTCTTTGTTTCTTAAATTAATATTTTTTCTTTCTTTCTGTATTTCGCTATTAAAAGGCGCAAAGTGCAAAGAGTCAGGTTCAAATACTGAATATCAAACTGAAGTGAACATGAAATTAAAGGAGCAGTGTGTAGAGTCCAGTGCCATCTAGTGGTGAAGTGGCAGATTGCATCCAATTTAACCTCCGCTGACTCCGCCCTTTCCAAGCGTGGCTCAGAACTACGGTGGCCTATAAGTAACATAAAAACACAAACGGCATTCTACTACTACTATAACTACTACTATTACTACTACCATTACTACTACTACTACTACTACTCCTACTTACTACTACTACTACTATAACTACTACTATTACTACTACTACTATTACTACTACCATTACTACTACTACTACTACTACTCCTACTTACTACTACTACTACTATAACTACTACTATTACTACTACTACTATTACTACTACCATTACTACTACTACTACTACTACTCCTACTTACTACTACTACTACTATAACTACTACTACTACTACTATAACTACTACCATTACTACTACTACTACTACTACTACTCCTACTTACTACTACTACTATAACTACTACTATTACTACTACTACTATTACTACTACCATTACTACTACTACTACTACTCCTACTTACTACTACTACTACTATAACTACTACTACTACTACTACTACTAAAACTACTACCATTACTACTACTACTACTACTACTACTACTCCTCCTACTTACTACTACTACTACTATAACTACTACTACTACTACTACTACTACTACTATAACTACTACTATAACTACTACCATTACTACTACTACTACTACTACTACTATAACTACTACCATTACTACTACTACTACTACTACTACTACTCCTACTTACTACTACTACTACTATAACTACTACTATTACTACTACTACTATTACTACTACCATTACTACTACTACTACTACTACTACTCCTACTTACTACTACTACTACTATAACTACTACTACTACTACTACTATAACTACTACCATTACTACTACTACTACTACTACTACTACTCCTACTTACTACTACTACTACTATAACTACTACTACTACTACTACTAAAACTACTACCATTACTACTACTACTACTACTACTCCTACTTACTACTACTACTACTATAACTACTACTACTACTACTACTATAACTACTACCATTACTACTACTACTACTACTACTACTACTACACCTACTTACTACTACTACTATAACTACTACTACTACTATAACTACTACCATTACTACTACTATAACTACTACTACTACTACTACTACTACTACTACTACTATAACTACTACCATTACTACTACTACTACTACTACTACTACTACTACTCCTACTTACTACTACTACTACTATAACTACTACTACTACTACTACTACTATAACTACTACTATTACTACTACCATTACTACTACTACTACTACTACTCCTACTTACTACTACTACTACTATAACTACTACTACTACTATAACTACTACCATTACTACTACTACTACTACTACTCCTACTTACTACTACTACTCCTACTCCTACTACTACTATAACTACTACTATTACTACTACCATTACTACTACTACTCCTACTTACTACTACTACTACTACTACTATAACTACTACTACTACTACTACTACTACTATAACTACTACTATAACTACTACTACTACTACAATTACTACTACTACTACTACTACTACTACTACTATAACTACTACTATTACTACTACCATTACTACTACTACTCCTACTTACTACTTACTACTACTACTACTATAACTACTACTACTACTACTACTATAACTACTACTACTATTACTACTACCATTACTACTACTACTACTATTACTCCTACTTACTACTACTACTATAATTACTACTACTACTACTCCTACTTACTACTACTACTATAACTACTACTACTACTACTCCTACTTACTACTACTACTACTAATACTACTATAACTACTACTACTACTACTCCTACTTACTACTACTACTAATACTACTACTACTACTAATACTACTATAACTACCACTACTACTACTCCTACTACTACTTCTCCTAATACTCCTCCTACTACTACTCCCACTACTACTCTGACTACTACTACTACTCCCACTACTACTACTATAACTACTACTCTGACTACTACTACTACTACTACTCCCACTACTACTACTACTACTACTATAACTACTACTCTGACTACTACTACTATAACTACTCTGACTACTACCAGAAGAGAACACTATGTAGATATAAACGGCCCGATCTAAGCGAAAGAAAACAACAGTTCTTCAGGTGATTATACACTAATAAAAACATAGTTCTGCATATTATATTCCCCCTAAATCCTACACACTGTCCCTTTAAAAGGGATGCGAACAAAAACTAGTCTAGTAACCCTAAATGACTCATTTGCACACATATAGTACACGCCACGTGTTCCCTAATCCTCTTAAGCATATTAAATCAAATATCCGTTATTTCATACGTGGTTTTTGTGAGCGACATCCAACGCAAGATCAGTGGCTGCAGGGAATGAGCATCAATTTATGCTCCTTCCCTTAATCTTGGAGAAAAGAAGAATATGGGTAGTGTGTGTGTGTGTGTGTGTGACACAGAGCCTCATGACACGTGAAGATCTTGTTGGACAGCGCGTACTGAACGAATCACAACGTCTTGTTTATTGATGATATGCTTGACTGCTTTTCCACTGTGCACAAATCCATGTTTTAAAAAAAAAAAAAAAAAACACTCACTGCTGCTCACGTACAGTACGACAAGAATGAAGCCCGGGGCATCAAAAGAGGGGCGGGGGGGGGGGGGGGGGGGGCAAGATCAGATGCAGAGCACGGTACATAAATATGAGTGAGTTTACATGCACGAAGAGATCCGACGACCAGTTCCTTTTTTTTGCTTGAAGGCTGGGGGTGGGGGGGGGGCAAGGTAGAATTAACAGCTTTTACAGTACAGTACTTTGTTTCCATCACATCACCAACATGAGAGAAGCAGGAAGACGGTCGCTATCCTAAGAAAGAGAGAGAGAGAAGTATAATGGAAATGATTTATTAAGCATGTGTACAAGTGGAGATATCGGAGGGCCCGAGCCTGCAGGGTCAGGACTGAGGCCACTTGATCCCATTCTGGCTGCGTACTCTCATCTGGAAGGGGGGGGTGGGAGGTCTTATTACCTTTATAGATGAGAGAAGTATGAAGGGAGGGTCTGTAAGATGGGAGCATCAAGTGGCCAGCCACAAGGGTATACACATCTTTGTTTTTTTGCTTTTTTAATTTAAAATGTCTTTTTATTCTCCTTACATTGCACTATAGTATACATACTGTACAATACCCACTGAACCGCCACCGTGTCCCCCGGCAGGAGGGAAGGGAACAGAGAGGTGGCGCAGGTTTCTTAGACTAACATTCAATACTTAATAAACAGGGAGGGAGGGGGCATCGCGCACACACACACACACACGCACACACACACGCACACGCACACGCACACGCACACGCACACGCACGCGAATGGAACGACAGACGAATAAGATTTAATGCTTCACAACACAGTCGCATAATGTACAAGAAACTTCATCTTTTTGAACAAAAAAAAAAAACAGAAAAAAATTAAAAACAGGAACCTTCTTCAGCTATATTACAAATAAAACGTGTTAGTCCTCTCCGGCGTTTAAAAACAAAAAAAAAAACACACTAAAATATCCCAACCACGCATACATACAGTGGCGTTGGTGGCTTGATAGCATCGTCCTTTTGTGGGGGGCGGGGGGGAGGGGGAAATAAAGAGAGAAGAGGAGGAGCTGTGTGCTCACGAGGAGACGATTGAAGTGGCATAGGAAGGATTGAGTGGAAAAATAAAATAAAAAAAATAAACAAAAAGTGCCAAGGTAAAGTGAATTCAAGTAATTGTGTGCTCTATAAACACGGGAGAAGGAGGGAGGGGTAGGCGGGTAAGGGGGGGGGGGAAGGGGGGGGGGAGGCCGAGTCCTGTGGCTCCAACATGGCCACTACTGGCTCTTCCTGTGTTCGGTCAGACTCGTCGACGCGTCCGCCGGCGTTTCCCCGCGGGCCGCCCTGGAGAGGACGTCCACCCACTTGGCCTGGAGCTCTGCGTCTGGGGCACTTAGGAGCAAAGTCTGCTGGGTGTGGCTGAGGCGGAAGGCGTGTTTGACCTCGGCCTTCTCGCCCCCCGACGACGGCGGCGGCGTCACGGCGGCGCCCACTTCGAACCCGGGGAGAGGCAGCGCCCTCGCGCCCTTGGAGTCCTGCAGAAATGGGTACAAATAAATGAGTCGAACCAGGGGAGACATCGTGGGTTTCTCTCGGACGCAGCGAGTGACAGCGCATGTACAATAAACCCTAAACCCGCTCTCGCTCCCTTCCCCTGCTTTCTTTCTGTATAATCAGGAAATGCTCCCATTAATCCTAATCTTTGGAATGGCAGCTTTCTGCGCTGGGATTGGGATATTAGTCTTGGAAATGAACCCGGGAGGGGGGGGGGGGGGGGAAGAGAGGCTTTTAACAGGCTGACTTCCCTTCTGTTTTCATCCGCTATGAATGACAGAGAATCAAAGTCTTTAGCAGAAAAAAAAAGCCTCCCGAACACGATTGCTCTGGGAATCATTTTCGTTCTGAGCAGTCGTGTAAACCGCTCGTGAAACGCATCTCCTTGGCACTTCTACAGCGACACGCGCAGCCAAGGCTCCAAGGCTCCAAGGAAACCACTTCAGGACCCACAGACAAGAGTTTGGAGTCTGCAGGGTGCAAACGGAGGAGGAGCGCCGGCTATACCTGGAGGTCAGATCCAGGACAACCAAATCCTCCTGGCTCAAATCGACAGACAGAGCACAGACGACCTGGCGCGGGATTGGATAGGTCGGACTTACACGTGCACGCCGACACTCCCGTGCAGGCGCCACACTGGACAGATGTTTATACAAGAGACATGTGGGGAGGGGGGGGGGGGGGACTTGTGTGCAAGGTTTATTGTCCTTTATTTATATCATGTTTCACTTTAGAAGGGAGACTTCGTGTAATGTAAACTACGTATTGTGAGTGACGACTATTGTGAATAAATAGATGAAATACTTGAATGATAAATGATCCCTAAATCTGATGAAAAGGCGGAATACTTTGTAATGAACAGCATTGTGTGTGTGTGTGTGTGTGTGTGTGTGTGTGTGTGTGTGTGTGTGTCTCACCTGTCCACTGCTCTGCAAGTACAGCACCAGTGGCTCAGCCTTGGTGACAGCCACCCACATCTTGGACCAGCTCTTCCCTTTCTCCTGCACTTGAAGGTGGCCACAGAGCAGGCAGTTCTCCCCCGTTAGAGACGTCTGTCTCTACAGAGAGGACAGAGAAGCACTCATAAATAAATGTATATATATATAGTTTATCATTATTGATTTGAATGAACTTGGTATTTTGGAGATTTGAACTTGATGAGCAACTGACAGCGCAGGTCTTATCGGCATTACGAAACAACAATGTAGGACACAGTGAGATTTCCCCCCCCCCATGTCTAATCCTTGCACGACATACAGCTCCCCCATGTGGTGGCTAATCTCACTGCAGGTGGTTCTCGTCACGGAAAATACATTACATTACATTTAGCCAACGCTTTTATCCAAAGAGACTTACAACCATGTTACATTCATATGCCGTAGACACGGCTACAGGGAACAATTCAGGGTTAAGCGTCTTGCTCAAGGACACATCGACTAGGGCGGGGATTGAACCCCCAACCCCTTGCTTGAAAGACGGACCTGCTAACCACTGGAAACAACATCAACAGCCCAAATAAACTAGAATGGGAGGAACGCGGCATGGTTGTGACCGCTGTAGACAGACGGGCGAAGCCGCTGGACTGTGGAGTCAGCGGAGACGACTGGTCCTCCATAAGCTGAGATCTCTTTATGATATTAGTCATCAAAGAGGGATTAGTTGATCTTTCAATGTGACAGTGTGTTAATTCACAAACACACGTGTACTGCAAGTGTATGTATGCAAGTGTATGTATGCATGTGTGTGTGTGTGTGTGTGTGTGTGTGTGTGTGTTCAATGAGTTCAGTCCACACAGTGACTTAAGTATTCTAGATGGTGCAGAGGCCTCGTTGTTGCCCTGGTCCACTTGATCAAACTGATCCTTTGTCGGTTGCTGTGCTGGGAGACACGGCTCCGACTGGACTGGCGTGAATCACCGCTCTGCTCACACGCTGCCAAATGTGTTGTTCTTCTTTGTTGTTGTTGTTGTTTGTCTCACCTCAGGCACAGCTTTCCTTTTCTGTTCGCTGACGCCGAGAGTCTCCAGGCTGACGCTGGCTTCGAAACACTCCGGGCACACGCGGCTCGTTTTGTTGTCCAAGGTCTTTGAACACTTTGCACAGATGGCCTGGAGAGAGAGAGAGAGAGAGAGAAAGAGAAAGAGAGAGAGAGAGAGAGAGAGACCATTTACTTCTCCACCCTTTCATTTCTACACCCCGCCCCAAACAAGGTCCCCGTCTGTGCTCACCGCTCCACAGGACTTGCAATGGTGTTTGCGCTTGGTGAAATTGAAGCTCTCGTTGCAGCCTTTACACGTTTGCTTCTCTTTCTCCTTTTTCCTGGAACTCTTCTGGAAAACATGCATATGTATAAAGAAAAAAAAGAAAAAGAAGAAGAAAGCATGTGTCAAACGTCTTCAGTCTGTTCAGCTTCTGCACCGCTGGAGAATGTCCTGGTCGTCTGTTTCTGCTTTCTATTAACAGAGACGACCCCGTCTGCTACAGACAACGAGGTGGAGGTCAGACGGAGGTGTCAGAAAGGCTGTCGGCTGGTTATTATAAATGCACTGTGGCCCAGGGGAGGGGTGGGGTGAGGGGTGGGGTGGGGGTGGGGGGGGGGGGGGTCGTTTATCATCCAAGTATATAGTTTTTATTAAAAATAAGGCACCTCTAAAAAAGGAGAGACGCACTGTACACAAACAGTTAACCCACACAGGTGTTTTCACTTAATGAGCCTGATTAGGCCTCTGCACAAGCTGCAACCAGTCGAATTTACTTGAGGGGGGGAGGGGCAGGAAATAGAGAGGGAAGATGACTGGCAGGGGGGGGGGGGCCCAGGGACCCACATAATTATTGCCTCGGATTATCCCTGTTTAAGAGTACCATGTTTCTGAAATGAGATCCCTAGAAGCGCCAACTTGTTTATATAATTTATTAATCTAATAACACACTGTGTAAACCAGTACTATTAATATGAATCTTTTATTATGCGTTTTCTTTTGTCGTATTGTATCTTACCCTCTCATGCAGTCTTTCCCCGTCTGAGTCGATGGATGTGTTGCACCAGGGACCCTGAAGAGACAACAACACAACACAACAACACGGTGAGCACCAGCAGCTCCTGCCTGCAGTAAGCCGTCTCCGCCACCAGGTGTCAGTGTGGACCTTCTGAATCAAGCCCTCTGGCCAGTGTCAAGTTACACTTGGGCCTGAGTCCAAACTCCAGTCAGGCCCAAAGTGGGTCAAAACAGATCCATAAGAGTTGTGTATACACTCTGACTCGGGCCTTCCCTATTAGGTCATGAGAGAGTTCTGGAAGAGGAGACTCGGAGACGCTAAGCGCGTGCGACTGTCACGCACGGGAAAGAAAGAAGAGCTTCTTTTACACGACTACATCCGTAGATGGGAGCTCTGCTCAGGGCACACAAAAGGACCGGACTGTGACGAACTGGTTTTGGTGTACCGTGAGTCACGGCCCAGGATGACCCCGCTAAGTGACTGATCGATGACCTTACGGTGACTCAGGGGGTGGTCATCTTCCCGGGAGAAGGAGCTGTTGAACGCTTTATTGAACGTCTCGCTGTTCTGCTTGTGCCTTTCGATGGTGGCCAGGATCACCTGAGGTTTAGAGGACAGGAGGAGGGGTTATTGATCAGGCACGTATGCATTTTGACTGCATTCATTCTCCTGCGTACTCGTGTGTGTGTGTGTGTGTGTGTGTGTGTGTGTGCGTGTGTCTGTGTAGGACTGCAGCACGATGTGAAAGTGTCTGATGTTCTGCATCCTACAGACTCTGTTACCGAGTCTGAGAGGTGAAAAAGGAGAAGAAGAAAAGGTCAGAATCCAGAGATGTGCCCCTTCTTGTAGTGCGTAAATACCTTTTAATTCGTCTCCATCTAAAACCTTTTAAGCAGACATTCCACTGTCCATTGCTTTTACGAATGCTCCCTTTAATTATTGCATCTCACTTTCTCTCTTTCTCTCACACACTCACTCACTCTCACACACACCTCCCCCCTCTGTAATAATACGCCCACGCCCCTCTCCCCGGCCTGCAAAGTGTTTTAATCAGCTTTACTCCTGCTCTATAATGTGCTGAATGAGCATTAATGAGGGGCTTTTATAAAAGAATATAATTTCCTAACACACTGAATGAGTGTTGGGAGGAAATCTCTTTTGCTAATTCCCATTCGCCGATAAAGCAGAACAGCGTGTGTGAGAGACAGGGAGTGTGTGTGTGTGTGTGAGAGTGAGAGTGAGAGTGAGAGTGTGTGTGTGTGTGTGTGTGTGCATAATGTGTGACACTTGCCTGAATCCAATCTTCTTTCTCCTCAGCTGTCCTGCAGAGCAAATAAAAGATCACCAGGTTGCTTCATTTTAACACACCATTGCAGGCAATGAACTGGCTTATTCTGGTCAAATATTCACTTCAAATATTGCATGAAATTAATTAAATAAATGAATTAATAATCACAACCTGAACCAGCTTTGTGTCTGCGAAGCTGGTTCGTGAGTAAAAGAGCCAGCAGCCGTTTAAAAGGGTCATTCAGGAGCTAGCTAGTTAGCTAGTTAGAACCAGCCACAAGCTAGCTAGCTAACTAGCTAGCTTGTGGCTGGTTGGTGACCCTGCACGTGATTGGCTGAGGAGGTGACCGGTGACCCTGCACGTGATTGGCTGAGGAGGTGACTTGGTGACGACAACGAGCACGGTCATGAAAAGGGACGTTGTGAAATAGAAGTCAAATTACAAAATAAAAATGTTACGTTAATTTAAAGTTTCCCTGTGAAAAAAATACCTCTTTTTTTTTTTAATAGTATTTTTTGTGAAGATATAGTCTATATACTAGACATACATATTAAGGTTAACTCTGTCTGTTTAAGTTCACATGTGTTAACAATATTTATAATATTTAGAAGGAAGATTAATTTATAGCTTAATTAATTTATTTATAGGATTTTCACATAATGCATCATTTATTTTTCCATAGGGGTTTTCCATAGGATCAAACTGCATTTCATATAGAAACAGCCCATTCCAAAGGGCTGGTTCTCCTCCTGGCGGTTGATGTCTTTACCTCGCTTGCAGCTCCAGCGATCGCTGCTTGCCGATGATGGCGAACGTGTGAGGAAGGTTCTGCTTCACGTTCTCCTGCACCTGAGGTCAAGAAACGGAGGAAAATGAGATCCGAAAAATGAGATCTGCATAAGACAGCTAAAAAGAATGAGAAAGCAGAACCTCACCTCCATTCCGGCGATGTCGATCCGCTCTCTGACGCTGAACTTCTGCCCCATCAGCCGGAGTTTCGGCACGCAGTAAAGCACCATATTGTTGAACTGGAGACAGAGCATGCGGTGAATGAGCAGTGCAGATAAACGAGGCTCACGTGAAACAAAGAGCCTCCGGCGGTCCGACGTCTCTCAACACTTCAGTCCTCTCACCAAGTAGAGGTATCGGTCTTGTGCTGTTCCGTTTTTGGCTGACATCTTCTTGATATGACCCTCTTTGATGAGCTCGTTGGCCGGGTTAACGATGTCCTCCTCTCCTCCGAGCCTCTCGTAAACCTCCAGCAGCTTGTGCATCTTCTCCTGAAAACACCGGGCGACGAGAGGATGAGGAGAGAGAGAGAGAGAGAGAGTGAAAAGACAGAAAAAGGGGGTTTATTTTTCTTCTCGGGGGAAGACTTTCATTAGGTTTTTTCCAGCGAGGCAGGAAAGCAGGTGTTATGTTTCCTTTATTGATTCAACACATTTGTCTGTCTCGAGTTGTTTATTTTTTTTTTTTTAAAAGGATATTTAAAAAATGCGAGTGACATAACCAGGCAGAGCAAAGAGAGATGAAGAGCGTTAAAAAAAAAAAAAAAAAAAGCCAGGCTTCCGCAAGCTGTGAAACCCGAGGCAGGAAATGGCAACTTCCTGTCTGCACTAATTCAACTCGCTCAGACGAACACTTGCAATGTTGCCGACCGACAGCACAGCATCAGCAACTCTTTGAGTAACACGCCGCCTGCTTGTTTTTTTACAACACTCAACGAGACAGGGGGAAGCGTGTTGAAAGGACTTTAGAAAGAGACGACGACAACAAGAAGGAGACAAAGAAGTGCAGTGTTGAGTTCAAGCCTTACCATTTTCCTGATTGCTGCATTGGAATGGTGAGCTGCAGTCGAGATGAGCTCCAGTGCCTCTGAAACCAGCGTTAACGCACATACGTTAGCATAAAACACAGAATAAATGAGATCACGGTAATATGTTTATTGCTCAGTGAAAAATAAAGAGGTCCCTGGAGCCTATGTTCTATACGTTTAACAGGATCAAAAGGCTATTTAACATGCACAGTCTTCCCATAAAACACAGGCGCATGCATTAAGCTGGCTTTTGGCCAGCGGCGAGCCCCCCCGTCAGCGCCCGAGTCCGCCGTCTTAATCAAGGCCTACGTAAACAGAAGAGACAAGACGGGCTGCGGGGGAAACGACGCCCGAACGTCTGGGATGAAGTGCTTTTCAGCCGGTGGAGTGGATGAGAGGAAAAAAAACCCTCCTCCACAGACTGAACCGACATCACTGTGTGTGTGTGTGTGTGTGTGTGTGTGTGTGGGTGTGTGGGGGGGTTAACACTCAGGTAAATGGAAACGCGCATGTTTCAGGACATCGGATCACGTGAAATGGAATTTTAAGAGCGACGCGTTGAGCCGACGTGAAGTGTGTAATCCGCCAGAAGAAACTACACGCAGAGCATCATCACGTCTCCGCGATGGATGGACGGGTCAAGCAAACGGGGACTTTCACCCAGGAGACGGCGGTTCGAGTTCCCTGTCAGCGTTGACTTATTATTTTTTTGGTACTTTTGTTGCAAAACGTACGTTAAAAAACGGACACGTTGTCGTCCCCGTCTGGCTACACCATCAAATCCGGGAAGTGAAGCCAATGCTTTAAAAAGTGCCTCGAGCTCGTCTCATGACTGCAACCCTTTTTCCACAATGTGTTTTCACTTTCGTTGGAAGTTAATTTGTAACCGTTTTGGTCACCTAGAGATCATTTAGTGTTCGGTTGAACTGAGCTTCACCCTCTTCCCTCTTCCCCCCCCCCCCACCCTTATGCATCACAGAGGAATCATGGAAACAATGAATCACAGCACCATGTGGACTACATCTCCTCAACTGGCTCCTCAACAAGGTGAACGAGGAGCAGCGAGGGTGAGACGTGTTCACAGACAACAAGGTGAAATGAACCTTTGGGTCCTCATGACCGCCTTATATATATATATATATATATATATTTATATATTATATACAAATTAAATGTGCACAGGTGAAGCGGAGGTAAAGACAGGATGACGGGCAGAAAGAAAACTGAAACTCTGCAAGTCGTGAGCGAGTCGTGTGGGTCATCGGGTCAAGTGTCTCACTCTCTGCGTCTTTCCGGTCCAGAGCGTCCTCGGGCAGCTTCTTCAGGTAGTCTCTGAGCAGCAGCTCGTAGCGAGGGATCCGTTGGACCGGCTCCAGCATGTGGTGCTGCAACGTCAGGTTCCCACACACGTCCTGTTTCTGTCGGTTTCCGAAAAACGCACACAAAAAAAACAAGAGATTTGAAAGAGGAAAAAAAAAGAAGAAGAAAAAGTATTTTTTTATTTTTTTTACATGCATGAGCAAATTAAATATACTGCTAATTAAAAGGCGACCTGTATATTCTGGACGACGCTCTTGAACTGCGAGGACCGCTGCGTCCAGGTGTTGACCAGGTCCATGGCTCGGTCAAAGTTCTTCACATATTCTCCGTACATCTTCATGAACGGAGCCAGTTTCTGGAGGATGTCTCCGATGCGAGGGTTGGAGTCCCTACGGGGCGCAATTAATACAAAGTCACAAATATTACGGCTTTTCTTCCAAAAACATCGCAATTTTGATATTTTTTTCTTCTTTTTTTGTATACAGTTCTCTGGGTTTACATTTAAAACTGGAGTTTGGAAAAATACACAATTTTTGTAATATAGTGGCGTTCGTATGTAAACTATTTAATTTAGAGTAATCATATGAACAAATATTTTCACTAAAAGCGTCACATTTCAGCTCGTTATTTACGTTGGCATCACATTCGGTTGGTTATCTTGGCTTCGTGAACAGCTGACTCGGCGCGTCCCACGGGGTTTTACTTGTTTACGTCAGGTTTATAGATTAAAAAGCTGCAGCTCGGCAGATAAGTGAGGTTAAAGGTCGGCTTCGTCCGAGCCATTCGGCATTGATTCACGAGCACGGATCTACAATTATTGAGACCAATAAAAAGTCGCGATCGCCACGGAGATAAGACAGGAAGCGGTGGTGATGTCACCGAAGGCTGAAAGCACACCGTCGGGGGAATTCCACAACTTTATCCTTCTTATGAACTTTCTTCCTTGAGGTGCACATTTATTGATGACTTCAATGAGTTCTAGACAATAATGTGGGGAACCATAATGCAACGGGGGATTTCTCTCCACGCAGCTCTCTGGAGGAGTCATCGGTGGCCGATGTTGGCACAACAACACACACACTAGGGGGTGTGTGTGTGTGTGTGTGTGGGGGGGTGGGGGGGGGGGGGTGAAGGCCCTGCTACACAAATTAAGTTAAATCCTCACCATTCTCCAGTGATGCGCGTCTTGAGCTCCGGCAGCAGGAACTTGTCGTGGAAGCAGTAGATGGAGGAGATGTTGGAGAAGATTCCTGTGATCACGTCCTGAGGGATTCCAGTCTCTGTGAGCTTAGTGCAAAATACCTGCAGGGGAAAATAAACAACACATGAAGACACGCAAATAAAACGTATATGTTTACAAACACTCTCGTGCAACCGTTTCCCCCAAAAACTCAAAATCTGTAAACATAGACAGAGAAGTCTCCGTGTCGTTAATCCACGTAAAAAACATATTAATTTTTTTCTCCAGCTTTGGCTCCTTGAGTTTGACCAGCAGCCATTTTTTTTATTATTTAGCTTTCATGGCGAAACAGATGTTTTATTGACATATTTAAAACAGAATTTCATAATTGCAGCCGATAATGCATCAGCGCCTGCAACTAACAATTATTTCTGCGATTCAGTTGTTCAGTCTAATCGTCACACACAAGACACTTAAATAATAAGCAATAATAATAGTAATTAAAAAGACAATAATTATATAACATTACGTAAAAGCCAGACTGAATCGTATGATTTAATCTAATTAAAAATCTAAATATTTTCAGCTCCTCTCAACGGCTCGGAGCACACTGTTTTAAAGCAGAAGAACCGGAGGACCATGAACTTTAAACCTTTCTGAGAGGCAGTGTGGTCTCCTTTTGGGCCCTGATGATGTCACAGTGATGTCATGCGGGTTATCGCTGCTTGTTGTCATCTCTGGATTATGGCCACAAAAATAAAATAACTATCTCAGCCTCCGTTAAGTCTCACAACTTTATTCAAGCGCAGAACAAAATGACATGAAAAACCAATTCAAACGATTAATTTCCCAACTGATAAAATCTAATGATGTTCAGCATGAAGATGCCTCGTAAACGCCTGCGATGAGTTGCTCCACCCGTCGCCTCCCGCTTCCCTGTCATCCAAAGATAATTAGCACCACCGTTTCCATGGAAACAAAGGTGGTGCTAAGACAAAAACAGGAAGCGAACTGCGAGGCTTCTCTGGCCTCAATAGTAAATTCTCCACAACTGTTCTGTGAGAGGGCGACGGTTCATCTCTGCACCTCATGAACCGAGCAAAAGAGGAAGAGGACTCAACCGCCGCGAGCGAACTCTTATCACAAACACATACTGTATATATATATATATATATATATATATATATATATATATATATATATATATATATATATATTTACATATATATATAAATCTGTATATCTCTCTCTATATATATACATAGTTTTAAATATATACATATATATATATATATATATATATATATATATATATATACATAGTTTTAAATATATACATATATATATATATATGTATATATTTTCTGTCTCTATTTATATATATAAAAAAATATATATATTTAAAAAAAAAAAATAAAAAAAAAAAAATATATATATATATATATATATATATATAAATTGTTATCAATGACAGTCAATTTTATTTATTTGTTTTTTTGACTTGAATTTGATGTCAACTAATGCTTTAAAAAGTTGTTATGGGCATTATTGACTATTTCCTGATAAACAAATGACTCATTAAACAAATGAAATATATATATTTATATCTTTCTTATAAGGAAACATCTTTAATCCACAGGATTTAAATACAAGTGAAAGAGGGCAGTGTGAGAACATCACACACACACACACACACACACGGTCACTGCTCCGTGTAATCCAGTCAACAGAGGAAGGGGTTGTTGTCCAGTGGATCACTCTTAATCCAGCTCAGCCCTGATCTCAATCACTAAGACCGCTGGAAACATTTAGGAGATTGAAATTTGGACCGAAAACCCGGCGAGTCACACTCTCAAAACACACGGCAACGGGGGAAAGAGGCGGCGCTCACCTGGTCGAGGAGGTTGAGTCGCTTGACGTAGGCCTCTTCAGTGTGGAGAAGCTCTTTGGCGATGTTCAGGAGATTCTGGGTCTCTGAGCACTGAGAGGGGGGACAGACACACACCATGAACACTCCATAATATTACTAATATTAAGGGAATCAAGGCAGACGGGTCACAAAAACTTTATTTAAACAAAATGCACATCACAAGACAATGATGTCTACGTTTATGTGACTAAATTACAAGACTTATGCTGTCTAAACTATTTTAAACACATTCATAAACTATCTTCAGTCTTTGTAATATAATACTATAGTTATACTTTAGTACAGTATAACTTTAGTATAACTACAGTACAGCAGTGAGGACGAACCTGTGTTGAAATAAAGGTTAGAAAATGGTTTCTTATACTATTGTATATGCTTTAAAAACGCTTTTCATCTTAAAAAACCTTTGTTGAAACCACAAAGCCCCACAACCCAACGCACAACCCCCCCAAACACTGTGGCTATGAACCATGATGGTTTTGGGGTACCCTGGCACCACATCCGCCTCGGTCCTTCAGGGTTCCATATGAAACACAATGGAGCATAAGTGGGTTCTCTCGGTAGAACCCTCTGGCTGGGGGGGGGGGGTTCTCTTGAAATAGAGGTTGATGACATCAGGTTCATCCCTCAAATGAAATGAAACTAACTGCTGACGTCATTTGTCAGTTCACAACCGGTGCATTACTCCATCGAGTCATTCAGCGCAACCATGCGTCTCTGTGATGACAAACAACAACAACAACAACAACAACACAGCTCCAAGGTGTAGAGAAATGAGCTACAGCGTATCGGGCTTTGTCCACACGCACACTATAATACGTTTTGTTGTTTTTAAACGTGGGTTTCTTGACAATAAAGACACATTTAAGGCCTCAGCAGACTTATCCGCTTAATAATTACGTGGCGTTCACAGAGATATTTTAGTTTCGCCCGCGTCTGAAACTGATGTTATTAGCTGAGGTGGTGAAAACTGAACATCTGTCTCTTTTCTCTCATCACGATTCGATGACATGTGAGGTTTAAACGTGAGAACGCACATCTTCACGTACAAAAACAAAACATTGCGACAATGCGGGTTGCGCAACTGCAGTTTTCTATGCAAACAACAACAAAAAAGAGAGAGAGAAAGAGAGAGAGAGAAAAAAAGAAGAAGGTTGCAGCCTCTGAACCTCCTGCAAAACAACTCACAGCCCACATCCTCCGTGACAGCGCTGTCACTGCATGGCCGACAACGCCACACCTGTGCAGTGAAACAAACGCACCCTTCAGAAGGCCGCGGGGGGGGTGGGGGCGGGGCTTTGGGTGTGTTTTACAGAGAAATATCTTATATATATATATATATATGTAAATCTACTCAAAAAGACTGTACCCTGATGCTTTTATATCAGGAACTGCGTGTCTCCAAACCATTTTAGGCCACGAAGAATACGATGTGCACGTCTCAAGGTATCAGTGTTGTTTATGATCAATAGTCAAACTGAAGGACAAGAGAAAAAAGTGAAACTTGAGCTCAGCAGATACCCGTCTCTGGACTCTTTTTATCTAAGCGGGCCGTCACGAGCTCCCGTTACAGCTGTTGGGCAGGTATTCATCCCTTTATGCTGCTTTTAGATACGAGTCAGTCCCTCGTGACCTTCCGGGATCGGGGGGCTGCAACGGCGTCTAACGTTTCATGCAGAAGGCAAGTCTTTGAAACTGTTCAGCCGGGCTGACATAATAATAGATAATAATAGGCACGAGCTGCTTTTTTCTTCTTCTGCCACGACTTGAAAGGACCGCCTGACTGTCTGAGACGAAAGCTTTTGTGAACTCACTCGATTCAAAAGAGGCCTCAAAAAAAAGAAAATCATGATGTAACACGATAAAAAACGTAAAAAGTTTTTTTTTTTTTTAAAGTGTACCGGAATAAGCGAGAGACACAACACGATGAGCGCCTGAGAGGCGTTTAAAATGATGTTCGTTCAGGTTTACTCACTTTGTGCGCCTCCGAGTGTGCGTCCGTCAGATACCCGGCCTGCGTGTCCGTGAGAGAGTGTATCTCCCCGCTGCTCCCCTCGTCCAAGTCGCTGTCCTCGTCCTGCGTCGAGTCTCGCTTGTTGCCCAGGGCGACGCAGCAGGACACGCTCTCCGTCTCCGTGACGCTGTCGTAGTGGTCCTCCTCGTCGATGGCGTCCTCGTTGGGGAACGCCTCCCCCTCCGCCGCGCAGGACGGGCTGTCGATGCCGCTGTCCCGGTTGGGAATCTTCCCGTTCTGCTCCGAGGGGTCCGGATTGTCCAGGAGCTCGCGGGAGGAGGAGGAGGAGCCTTCCACGTCGCCGAGGCAACCGACGCCGTGCGCGACGCCGCAGTCGTCCAGCGGGGCGTCGTCCGAGCCGTCGATGTGCACGGAGGCCGGCCGGGAGAGTTCGGACGCCCCCGCCGCGTGAGTCCGTTCGGGGGCGCCAAGTGCAAGTGTGTCCACGGCGGCGGGGTCTCCTGCGACCTTCGCCGTGGGTTCCTGGCCGCAGGAGGAAGTGATGTCGGACGCGGTGTCCATTCTCAGACACAAGTGCAGCTGGGACCGCGGGAGCACCCCCAGGATGGGAACCCTATGGGGACAAGAAACAAAACGCCCGTCACGCCTGCTTCTCCATCGTACACCGACACAGAAACCAGAAACCATCGCAGAGCTGCAGGTGTGATTCCCGAAAGGCCTCACCTTGAATTCTCGAACCTCTCGATGAGCAGCCCCACCTTCTGGGCCTCTTTCTGCGGCTGCGCTGCGACGCCGGGCTTCGGTTTCGGCGGAGGAGGGGGTGCGGGAAGGGGCCGCGAGGGCGGCGGCGGGATCCTCTTGGGTTTCTTGTCTTGCCCGAGGGCGAGCAGGTGCGACGGTTTAGGGGGCACTGCGGAAGTCCAGAGGAGGCGAGGGAAGCGGAGCGAGAGAGAAGAAGAAGAAGAAGAAGAAGAAGAAGAAGAAGCGTGAGGCTGCAGACATTGACAGAAACCGGTCAGGTGACGCGAATAAATCCGAGTGAGAAAACCTCCATGGCTGAATTCATGTGTTGTTGTTGTTGTTGTTGTTTCCTCATAATAAAAAAAACAAAAAGAAGAAGAAGAAAGAAAAAAAAGACTGGATCAAACAGTCCGAGATAGAAACAGACTGGTAGCGGTGCAGAGCGAGACCGACAGTGAGCTTCAGCTCGTCTGCCAACTTCCTGATTTCAGAACAGGATGCTGAGATGAATGTGTGCGTAACGCGCTTCCAGTTATAGATTGCAAAATGCACGCTCATGCTCGCTCGTGCTCACTCGTGCATGCTCGTGCACGCTCATGCACGCTACGGGCTGCAGGAGTTCTCTGGCTAGTCGGCGTATTTGCATGCAATTTGTTTTCCAGAAACCAGGACATGGATGTGATACCGTTGTTATGTCGAGCACTTCCTAGAAAAAAAGAAAAGGTCTTTCTACTGAGAATAAAAGGTGAAGTTGTTCACGCGGTCCTTTTTTGTCACATAACTGAGCGGTTACACATGATATGATTAGATTCCTTTACTTTAGGGTGCATTATTATCATGGTATTACATTTCGATAAGAGGTATTTCCAACTTCATTTTTAAAAAGGCTATTTATATTACTGTTAGTTCACTAGACGTGACGGGGATCATTCTTTTATGTGTAAGGCGACTTGAACATTGCTTTTTATACATCTGTAAAAACAAAATGTAGCACATTTAAACATAAATAGCGATTTCCTGAATTGTTATCTATTATTATTATTTAAATAACAGCAAATTGGGAACAATAAATCTTCAAAATTAAGAGGAATTACTCTTCAAGTCTTTTATTATTCAGCACCAAATGGGTCAAAACAGGAATGAAAATCCAAGTATATAACGTATATGTTTTTGAATAGTTTTTGAATAGTTGTGGTGATGCTCGACAACGTTGCTCATATATAGCGTTTCTTAAAAAGCGACCTGAACGCCGGCGGCTCTTTCAGAGGTGACCCTCCTGAGCCGTGTGAGTGACAGAGTGAGGTCAGACCGCCGACACCCACCGCGTTACAGAAGGAGAGAATAAAATGACGTGCTCAGTAGCGAGAGGTTTTGAATCTCGCTCCGCGGCAATGTCAAAAAACGTGGCCTTGAAAAAAAAAGAAGATGGGGGAGAAGGAGGAGAGAGGGGGGTTCAGGAGGTCACCTTGTGGTTTCTGTGCGGCTGGCGGTCTGGGCGAGGTGGAGGGCTGGGGCCGGGGTTTGATGGCGGGCCTGTCGTGACATTGTCTGGGAGTCGGACCTTTCTTCGCCAGCCGTGGAGAGCACAGGTAGTCCACCGATCCGCACTGGTACTGCAGAGAGGAGGCGGGGAGGTCTGGAGGAGGAAAAAAAAAAGGAAAAAAAAGAGTTCAACGTCAGGTATCGATTCCCACGTAATGAGATTCATCGGGAAACGCACGCGATCCCTCCCCCACCCCCCCTCCCCCTCCCCAAGGTGAACGACCTTGAGCCCCAGTGTGCGTTTCAGGACAGAGAGCAGCGGGACCAGAGGAGCTCTACGGGCATCGATCCTGACACCGGGCCCGAGGCAGCGAGACAGTGAGCTGCACATCGGTTCCTCTCTGACAGGCCCCCCTCCGTATCTGATCCGGCTTCATCTAATCTTCTCCGCTCTGCAAACAGAGCGAGAGAGACTCTGATCGTGTCCCTTTTTTTTTGGATCCTTTTCTGTCTTTTGAAGAACCTGGACTGGATATAGTTTAATCTTCTTTTTTTTTTTTTACATCTAAAAATACTCAAGACACAGATTTCAAGTAAAAAAGACCAAAACCTGCAATAAGCGATCGTCTGCAGGAACACGCGGGGCATGACAACATTGTTATGGCTGACGGTTGTTTCCAGCGGTCAATAACAGTGAAGCTTGAGTAAAGTCACGTGTGTTTTCTCTCTGGGTCTATTTTCAGCCCGTGTTGATTTACGCCACCAGGACCGGTGCATTCAGGGATGAACTGAAAATAAACCACGGTGCCCCAAATGTTTATGGTAATAAAAAAGGAGCCTCTGGACAACAAAAGGAGCTGCTGTGTGTTCGCCGAAGAGGAACAATCTAAATCTATGTCGGGCTTTCCTCCTGTGATGATGATGAAAAATAGAAATAATAGAAATAACGAGTTGCCAATTATTAATATTCAATTTCCAACCAGAAGCGTTTTGGATAAACTACGGTGGCCTTTGGGGTAATGTAAAAAAAAAAAAAAAAAAGAGAAAAAGATGGACTGTGTTTGGTTTTGTCCATTCTGGGCCACCGTAGAAACAATGGCGGACTGTGATGAAGAGGACCCGCCCACTGTGTAGCTATGAAGGGCTCAATCTGAGAGAACAAATAAAGATTCTTTGTTTCAGGGGCGATTATACACTGATGAAAACGTCTTTTAAAGGAATTATTCTGGGATGAAATCATGTATCGAGGAATCGTGAAACGCCAATAACGAGCCCATACTAACCCAAACTTCTCTGAAAATATGATTATTTTTGCATTAAAGTTCTTAAATTAAACAGAAAATACTCAAAAATTGCATAATTTACAAAACCAGTGTGGTTATTTCATCTAGAATGACCAGAAAAACATTCTCTATCGCGATATGACATCGTTATCGAGATATGAAATGACTCGTATCGTGATAGAGGAATTCGGCCCCTAACTGTACCTTTAAATCCAGAGAGACAAATGCAAGGTGGAGGTTATAATAGCTGCAGATACACGTCCAGCCAAGGGGAAAGAAAAACCCAGCTTTTGCCACAATAAAATGCTCTTTTGTGAGCGTTTGTGTGCGTGTGCGCTCGTGCACGAGCTCCAGAAGCACACATTGTGGATGCGGCGCCAGCTTTTTAATCTGACGCGTCCGTCCTTTAGAAAGCAAGCGACGTTGCCCAGTAGATTATGTTGATGAGTATGCAAACTACGGCCACGCATGTCCGTTCCTCCAGGCCTCGTGGATTCGTTCTAGTCACCACGACTCACTCTCTCAACTGGATTACCGCCCCCCCCCCCCAATACCCCGAAATCGCAGCGATCCCCCACAAGAGCCTCGGCACACATTTAATTTGGTGTTTTTCAGCCGTGCTGCAGGGCGGTGGAAGAGGAGAAATCAGTCAGTAATGAGTCCTGTTACGCTGTCAGGGCCCCATGTGGCTCACACAAACACACACACACACACACACACACGCACAAGCTTTCCCACCATCTTTGCACCACTGCGGAATAAGGGTGTTGGGGGAGTGGGGGATATGAGGCTCCGAGACAAGTCTCAACACTGGAGATGAAAATGATAAAATGTGAAATTGTGTTTTCCCCCCACGGTTATGAGCACAAATCCTCCACTCCTGCAGGTTTTATAGCCACAGTCTGCCTGCCCTTGAATTCTGTCCCGACCCACAGCCCCCCCCCCCCCCCCCCCCCCCCCCCATCGCCGAGGCTTCTGCTAATACCGTCTCTAAATCAGAGATGGCTCCGGGGTCGAGTCAGAGGAAACGCTCCTCTTGTGATCAAGTGCGCAATCGGGCAGTAAAAGCCAAAACGACGGCCTGGTGGAGAATTCCTGGTGGTAAAAGAAAAAAGGAGGAGGGGGGGGGGGGGGGTCGCTCCTGGGAAAAACAAACACCCGTTGGAAGACGTATAGATGCCGGTGCCTATAGAAACCTGGCGTAGCCATGGTTACCCAGAGGGCAAAAACCCCGGCCCTCATGTGAAACTGCCCGACACCAAACAAGACACATAGCCGGGAGAGGAGCCGTCACTCACACGGAGAGGGGGGGGGGGGGGGTCCTTTTATTAAAAAAATGGCAGGAAATACACGGCGAGTAATAAATAGACGGACAGGTGAGTTTAATCTCTCTGATCATGAAGAAGGTAAACCGGGGTAAAGCTGACAATAACGCAGAATGGGAAGAAAGAGTCGTGCAGTAATTACCGTGCCTCCAGCCGTTGGCTTCCACACATCCAAAGTCCAAAGAGCGAGTGAACGGAAAAATCACACACACACACACACACACACACACACACACACACGCACGACCCGGCAGTCGATACCGAAAGAAACCCTGCCCTCCCAGTTCAGCCCAGTGCGCCTGTGCAACCGGGGACTAGCCTGAGCTTTTGTGGCAAAACAAAACACACGCACACACCTTGAAAACACTACTTCAAAGCTAAGTCACAAACACACACACACACACACACACACACACACACCGACACACACACACACACACACACACACACACACACATTCAGCTAGCCATTTCCCCGTTGTGTTTGAGAAGCTGCACCTGTCTGTTCACCTGCCAAACCTGATCCAGGTTCCTCCTCCCGCAGACCAAGTGACGTGTGTGTGTGCATGAGTGAGTGTGTGTGTGTGTGTGTCAGTCGACGTGGAGGCCCAATCGATCCCAGCGGGCTCTCCACAGCGTTTAGCTCGTTTGAAGCTCAGGGAGCCGGGCGCGCTAATTGATTTTGGACTCTGGAGGGGGACGAGATTAATGTTGTAATTGTGTAATTTTCTTTTAAAAAGAAAAAAAGGCCTTTGTGGGAACACACAGGAGAACACTGATCCCCGACTTCATTACTTCCCTTTCGCTCGGCTCTCCGGCTGCTGAGATACGGTTGAATGAGACAATTACAAGAATTACACGTCGGAGGGCATCGTCGCCGTGACGACCAATTCCCCCCCCCAAGCCGTAACTATTCCTGCCATTATTAGCCACCGAAAACATCCCTTAAATTAGGAAACCATGGTGACAAATAACCCGTCTAACTCGCCCCGAAGAACCAACAACAGGCCGGAGAGCACGGGGAACATGTTTGGGGTGCAAAGGCTGCTAAGAAATGATGATAACAATATAATAATAATAAAAACTAGCACAGTTATAAGCCAACAGGGACTACTATTTACATTTGAAAGAGGAAACTCGCATTATTCTTTTTCCAATGTCATCCGACCTGCTACAACCTTATAATGAAAATACTCTCTTATTGACTCTTTTTGACGGCAATAGCATCTATTTTGGGAAAATCAATTTTCCAGGACAACAACAAAAAGACTTTCCAGGGCGTCTGACCATTTTGTACCTAATTTTCCATGTTTTTTTTTTTTTTTACCATAACTGGAAAAACTGTTTTCCAGGTTGTTGTTTTTTTTTCCGGGGGGGGGGACGCGTCGGGAACGCTGGAAAAAGCACAAGGTGACGGGAGGGACACCTGACGGATGTCACCTCTAATGTCGCCACCCAACACAGCAGTGTGTCTGCATCTAGCAGCGCGATACGAGTGCCAATCCTGCATCTGAGTTTCAGTGCAAATGCCCCCCCAAAAATAATATTTTCCCTCCACATTAGAGACAAGACATTCAAATCCAACCTCAGGACCAATTGTGTTTAACTTTCCATCAAATGATGCTGGACGCACTAAACCAAGATGGCGACGCGTGAGATGAATTCACACGAGCGCCGCCGCCGCACAAGATTCCCTAACTGAGGATGAAGATTATATATATTTTTTTTTAAATCCGGAACTGATCAAAGAATAAGTAAGATATGAATAAAAAGATCGGCGTTGGCGTATAAATGTTTGATAGCCCAAGTTAATATGAATGGATTCCCTCGATGAATGAACAAGATCGCCTCCGATGTTGACTTTTTAAAAGTGTGCGCTCATAATGAAAAAACTGTGCTGCATATGAAAATCAAGCGCTCCCCAAAAGCAAACAGACAGAAACCAGGAGGCAAAACTTCCCTGAATGCTGTTCCGGGTAGAAGATTAATATCTCGTATATCATTGTGCAAGTCGCAGAGCAGATATGGCAACATCCCAAATTCTTTTTACAATTATTATGCAAAAGCAGTTCTCTGTGAAAAGTGCATAACAAATCTATTTCTGTCTCAAAGCATTCTGCAAATTGGGCAATATTTGAAGGATTACAAAATATAACCTATTTCTTCAACACAAAGGGTACTTTATTCACGACGTGCGTCACAGTTTGCATAACTTCACACTTCACTTGTTTTAATTTTCCTTAAAACTCCCGAGAGACACACAGACTCAAACTCGGGCTGGCTGTCAGTCAGTCGTCAGCCCTGAGGCGACCCCCCCCCCCCACCCCCACCTCAAGAGTCATTTATTACCCATCATCCCTCGAGTACAGTCCTCTCACTGTCTGGGAGACGGATCACTCAGACTCAGCAGAGTCTCTCCAGTCAATCAGGTCTCCGACCCGCAAACCCGACCCCTGTCTGACTGAGACTGACAACCTCTCTGTCGTCGCTTCAACCCCTCCCCCACCCCCCCCCCACCCCACCCCCCCACCCCGATTCCCGAAAAACGCCATCGAAGCCACGATCAATACTTGAAATCAGGCTTTTTGCTTGCTGTGGGAGGAAGAGGAGAAATGAAGTCCTTTAACTTCTGAACACGTCGGCCGTGACTCGATGTTATTGGGCGTCCCGCGAAATAATTGTATATGCTATCCACGTAATAATGAACGGTGAATGGGTCCAACTAACACTTGACCTTTGACCCAGGGAGCCCGCCGATTGTTCCCCACGTGAAACAAGTGTAACGGGGTCGCACTTCGGGCAACGAAGACTGAAGGTTATTTTAAAAAGGAGACTCCTACAAAACAAATGTCTTTTATTGAATACTTATATATCTGTAGTACACCTTTGAGCCACACGAGGGAGCCTGAATTTCCATATAGTTCTGATAATTGTCGCCTACTTGTGATTATAAATCTGTGATGAAAGGCAAGCTCGCATTCTGCTTGTTTGTACTGATGACAGGGAATGAAAAGAAGGAGATAAGCATGCTAACGTCACCTGAACGCATCCGATCGCTCTCATTTTGTATTTAACGCGTGTTTTCAACAACACAACGTTGCGATGCGTCTTTTCAACAGGGCCGCTGGACCCGTTGGAGGTAGTAATACAAGGCGATGGGAAAATGGTCAGAAAGGCTCCTCCCTCTTCTCGTGATTTGTAGGCGTGGCCTGTCGTGAATTGGGTCGTCGAGATTTGTCATTTTGTTTAAAAAAAAGAAAAAAAGAAGGTCCCCGAAATAAAAACTGTGTGTGTGTGTGTGTATCTGTGGGGGGGGGTGGGGGGGGGGGGGGGGGGGGGGGGGGGGGGGGGGGGGGGGGGGGGGGGGGGGGGGGGGGGGGGGGGGGGGGGGGGGGGGGGGGGGGGGGGGGGGGGGGGGGGGGGGGGGGGG
>NC_046972.1:21951086-21958689 GCF_009769545.1 Cyclopterus lumpus | reverse complement strand
TCCCCCCCCCCCCCCCCCCCCCCCCCCCCCCCCCCCCCCCCCCCCCACACACACACACACACACACACACAGACATGTGGATCACAAAAGCTGCTGGGATGACGCGTCCAAGCTGCTCCGACTCTCTTCATATGCACATATAATTATAACCCCCCTTCCTCTCTCTTTCCCTCCATATCGCCCTGTGCCCCCCCCCCCCCTTCTTCCCACTCAATAGTTGGGAGTGACATCGGCTTGAAAGACAGGGTGACATTGCCCGACACCGGCTCTGAACCCACAGACGAATGCCAACGATAACCATGGAAACACTGCTGGAATATCCCCAGCTCCCGAAACGATAGCAGGGCTCTAAATCTGGGTGCTGAAGAGAGAGAGAGGGGGTGCAAAGAGGGGGTGGGGAGGGGTGTGTGGGGGTGTGTGTGTGTTGGGGGGGGGGGGCTGCATTCGATTTAGATTCAGTAAAACGAAGGAGCTTTAAAGATCGGAGCCCCCGATTGATCGTCTTGTCCCCATTGACAGCTCATTACAGGCCACCTCTTGGTTAAGGGACTGACACCGTTAGTTATGCATGGTACTGGACTGGATTGGACTGGTCTGGGGGGGGGGGGGGGGGGGGGGGTAACAGGTGCTGCTCTCTACGGCAATAAAGCCGGCTGCTCATCCCCGCAAAACCTGCAAGAGGTGAAGAAATATTCTCACACGAGAGGGGAAGACGAAATAGAGAAGTCGGTGCTGCAGCCGAGATCCACGAGGAAGAAGAAAAACCAGAGGAGCCAAATTGTAATAAGAATAGGAGCCTCGCCTTTGTGGGTTATCTAATGAGGCATGGTGCCCGCGCCCCCTCTTCACACCAAAGGAGGAATGCGAGCATGTGGGTCGGGGAGGAATGTTGAACCTCTCGCCATCTTGTTATCACGCTGTAGCTTGTGCGTGAGGGTACCGACTCTGCAAAGTATACAGATTAAATGAAGAGCCGGAAGACTTTGATTTCATGTGTTCTAGCCCCGGATTCAACCCCCCACCCCCCCCCGGGGAGAAAAGAGGTGCGTTCACTGACAGGGACGAGAGAGGGAATGTACCAACGCTGGCACTGGCACGGCTCTCCTGCTTCCCTTTGCCACTCGCACTAATTACAACAATGAACTCTCTCCATCGGTCTCCGCGAAGATGAAACCGTGTGTGTGTGTGTGTGTGTGTGTGTGTGTGTGTGTGTGTGTGTGGTCCATGATCCTGTTGGGCAGATGTGTGACAGATGCCCTTCCTCAGGTCAGCAGACCGAGTTTCAGTTTGTCAATATTGCAAGCACACACACACACACACACACACACACACACACACACACACCCTTCCAAGACGGTTACACTGGGATGGAATATAACTCTCGCTGCCTCTTAAAAGAAGATCAGACGATGAGACGGGGGCCCACAAATCTTGTGCCATATTCACCGTATTTAAACCGGATATTGAAACACTCGATTCCACAGAGCAAAGCCATCAAACAACAACAACAACAACAACAACGCCGTCAACAATATGCAAAAAACCCGGCATCGACGTCGCTTAGATGCTTTTCCAAAAGTTGGTGTCAACCAGCTTTTCAAAAAAGGACTCTTGATCTCATCCCGGGGCCGACAGCAGCGACACGGAGGACCTGGCCCAGTTAGAGTGTGTGTGTGTGTGTGTGTGTGTGTGTGTGTGTGGGGGGAGTCTGTATGGATAAACACTTTTTAAAATAACTCAGATCATTCGGTGGGCCGATGCCGGTGGCGCACTCGGTTTGGCTGCCTCGGATGAAAGCCGGAAGCAGGACACTGGGGCTGTTGTCATGGAGACGATTCACATTCCACAGCGTGTTGACCCAACTCTGGGATTTCTTAAACACAGGCGTGCATGCGTATGAATAATTCCACGCACACACACACACGCACACACACACTTACACACACACACACACACACACAGAGACAAGCTTAAGCTGTGAAAATGAATAACTTGTGCATTCACACGCGTCTCTGAGGGTCCTTGGAGTGCCGGCGAGACACAACAACATCCAGACAAACCCGCGGCACAGAAGCCAGAGGTCGAGGAAGGACGCCTGCTCGCGGCTGGAGCTCTTCCTCTGTCACGTTCACGCCGGCTCGGCTTCAATGGAGGCTTTTTTGAGAAATAAAACACGCCTCGCTTAGCTGTGAATGAAGACGTGTGATCTCGTGTCTTGAATTAAAAACACACAAAAAAAAGAAAAGGTTTCTTTTATGTTCCCCCACCTTTAACCTGCTCAGATATTGACCCCGACGGCCGCCGCCTGGACTCCTTCTCACACATGAAAAATCAAAGAGATTTTTAATAATTACTCCAAATAGCGTGCTGCCGTCCTCCTTTCGCTCAGGAGTCAACGCGGTCATTAATATTGCACGCAGAAGAGAATCTTTTTAATTCATTATTAATATTTCTCTGGAGTAGAGAGAGGTCCAATCTGAATTACAAAGAGGCCATGAGGCTCGGAGCATGATCCACGTATCTTCACCGCACGTTGCCACCCCGAGATCTGGAAGCTGTGCCTAGGGGGCACGGTGGAGATGGGGAAAAAAACAGAAATAAATATATTAAAAAAAGGGGAAATGATGAACTAAAATGAGACACTTTGTGAAAAAAAAGTCTAAAATACAAGTTGTTGCAACAGAATAACTTAATAATGGGCATATATCTCTGCATAAAGTATACTAGTAGGATTGTTATGTGGCAATAATCATTTTGTATATATTGGTTTGCCTGTTTTTGAAGCTTTTGTTTGGCATTCTGGCCGTCGCCATCTTGTTTTTGTGCAACCAAAAGTGACACGAGAGGGTGGAGCTAGGGACATTTTTTTTTTACGTTACAATTCAATTTCATGAACTAAAAAAAACCTATATTTGTACGACTCCCAGACTGGACAAACGCCGTGGTAGAAACCTGTCGATAACAAGGTAGCCCCGCCTTATACTCCTGCTATAATTATCTATTTTAATCTAAAGTGGATCATAATTTAAACTAAATGAACATCATGCTAGCGATAGGAGACCATAAACTCTTTTTTTATAATGTTCGCTGAGGTATTAAATCCATTTCTATACAATCTGACATCTTTTAGTCGCCCCCTGATGGTCAGTAGAGAGAATGCAAGTTTTAAAACAGTACTTCAGCATTGGCTGAAAAAAAGAAAAAAGAAAAAAGAATTGCATTTGGTTATTTTATCTATAAACATAATCTCAATTGGATATAATCTCAGTCTCAATGTAATATTACTCTTCTGATATGACATTATGAGAAAGGATTTTGTCCATATTGCGCAACCCAAAGCAGATACTTTCATTATATTTGACTAGGATGAATCATCTCAAAGTGAACTATGACACACAATAATAATCAGAGTAATACATTATTACGCTACCTTATTCTATCATTCCTCCATCGGTAGAAAGCTCCAAACACGTCTGACATTTCTTTATTGTGGCATAAAGATGAAAAACTCCTTCTTTGGTTAAACACATTATTATATATCCTCGTCGGGAGTGGCTTTGATGATCCAACTGCAGTGGAATAATTATAATATAATTACAAGGGCTCTCAGACGTCGTTATCGTAGCATGTATTTTTCACGTTGCAGCGTCTATTGAACCGGAGGGGAACGTTTCAGAGTGAAATTAACCAGCAGTCAGCAGTTTCAGTAAAGACGCCGCTGAGCTCCTGTGCAGCCCCTCTGAGAAGATGAGCAGGGAGACAGCAAAAGGCAATATTAGATATTATCATCAGCAGACAATAAATACACTGGACATGTTATTTGAATTAAATCCCTGCCTGGGGAGGGGTTGGGGGGGTCCAAAGACTGTCTGGACAATGTGAATTGATAAAGCGCGGACACTTCCATCCATTTTGGGTTTGTTTTTGTTGCTCGTTTGATGTAATTATGTGTTTCAGTTGCTCAGCGTGTGCATTGAGTGGCGTTGAGCGGGGTGCGTCCCTCTTCTTTTCCTCTGTGTTGGGACGCGGCTCTTTGGATGGTGCGGTTATGTCCTTGAGGGTGGTCTTGAAAAAGGTGTGATGGGAGTGAACATCCCTGTGATGGTTTGTAGCAATCAAAAGGTGTGACTGCGAGTGTGTGAGTGCGTGCGTGCGTGTGTGTGTGTATGTGTGTGTGTGTGTGTGTGTGTGTGTCCACCCATGGTGGGTTTGGTCATCTGATGAGCTGCAGGCTCATCTCTCCCTACAGCGTCCAGATGGCCTGTGATTATGCACACGGCTCAGTAGAGATTACTGTGCAGCGGGTAGAAAGAGATACAGAGAGAGAGTAAAAAAACAAAACAATTAGAGTTTAAATGAGGAAGAAAGGTCGGCACGACTATAAATAGGAACTGCGAGGTGTGTGTGTGTGTGTGTGTGGGGGGGGGGCAAAGGCACAAAAGAGGGTGGAGGTTATGCATCAACAGAAGCCGAACATGCACAAACGCCTCCCTCTGCACGGAAACACGAAACCTTTCAACTGAAAGTCATTTCCACTTAATTTGCTTCGTTGTGCAGAACACCTGCAACCTAGAGGGTGAGCTCAGGTTGTGTGTGTGTGTGTGTGTGTGTGTGTGTGTGTGTGTGTGTGTGTGTGTGTGTGTGTGTGTGTGTGTGAGAAGGGGGGGGGGGGTTGTACAGGTGATGAAGGAGGGAGGAGGGCGAAGGGCTGCATAGTGCGTGGAGTATGTGCGTTCCTGATGGGAATATCTCTCGCAAGGGATGGACGCCCACGCATACACACACACACACGGAGGGGGGGGGGAGATGGGGGAGATGGGGGAGACATGATGGATCGCTCACAGGCGAGTGAAGCACACCCAAAAGAGCGGTGTGAAAAATGATCAACGCTTCACTGAACCGACATCATTTAGCTCTGGAACCTCTGGAGGGTTTGGTACCTCAAGAATCGAACCAACACGTGCTTTTTAAATATAATAAAACAAATGTTGGGGGGGGGGGGGGGGGGGGGGGTTGCTATACCTGTAAAGAGACCATTACGGTGACGCGGGTGTGATTTAAACGTCTGAAAAAATAAATTACAAAAAAAGCGAAAGGGAAGTCATGGACTCAAAAACATCCAGAGCTTCAAGTTGTGAATGAATCGGCGAACACTCGATGACGCAATCCTTCTCTGAGTGTCCGACAGCGGGTCCGCGAGCCACTTATTGTAATAGGGTTGCAGCTCGTCGCGGTTATGACAAAAGGGTATTACCGACAACACATGTTTACTTCTCTTCTTCTCTATCGCTTACTGAACACAGCAGCAGCGGAGTCATGCAGCAGGAAGCCAGCAGGCTTGTGTGTGTGCGTGTGTGTGTGTGTGTGTGCGTGTGTGTGTCTCCCCTCTTAATGAGACTCATCATTCAGCTCTGAAGAGCTGCAAAGTGAAAGATGACAGTTTAACGACCGACAATACATGCGTTCCATATTTCAAGGATGTTTTTTTTGTTGTTTTTTTAGGAAGGAGCAATTTAGCTTCAGGCAGCGAGCTTATGGAGGAATCAGCTGGCACACACACACACACACACACACACACACACACACACACACACAAACAGACTAACAACACAGATGCTGGAAGCAGCCTGAGGCAGTGTGTTGTTGTTTTTATTACATTTTGACCCTTCAGGATCGATGTAAACCTGATGGAGCGCTCGTTAGTGAACGAGGGCCTCGAAAAAATGCTGAAAGGCCGAAATGAGCGTTTTGAGGAAGGCGATGCGCAGCGGGGACAGGATCCATCTGTGTGGATGTAGCTCTCATCTCCTCGTTAAGACGCCGGGTGTGTTGCGGCCGTCCTGTGGCGAGAGCTGTGGGCGAGGCGAGGCGCGCCGGGAGAGGGCGGCGCGGGGGTTGCAGTGGCCCTGGAAGCTCGCGAGTTCAAATCCCACCCGTGGGTGGGGTGAGGGTTGGAAACAAAGGGAGGATCTAGCACCTGGAATCGGTAGAGAGAGAGAGAGAGAACGAAAAAGCGTCCGCGTCGCCGTCCTTAAAAAGGAGGTCCGAGTCCAGATCCCGGTCCCGTGACGCGCTATCTCGTTTCACAAAGTCATTAAGCGGCGTGATACATCACTGACAGGCAGAGCAAGGAGAGGAGACAAGGAGAGGAGACAAGGGGGTGACCTTCAGGGTGAGGCACCTCGGTGTCACCCAAAATGAGAGCGGCTCGGCCGTGGAGAGAGAGAGAGGTTATGGTGACTTTTGAGCACACAGAACAACGACATTGGTCTTCAGCTGTCAACGACCTTTAAGAATCTAGAAGAGGAACCAGTGGCTCCTTACTGGTTTGGCTTGTTTCCCCTTTAAAATAAAGAGAACCCTCCTCACTGGTTGTATCGCTGCACCAGTTTGGACCACGTTATTTGTGAGGTTCTGCTTTCTTACGTCGTGATCACAATGAGGCTTAAGACTGGGAACCAAAGCTTTAAACCTACTGCAAGACAACTTTAGTGGTTATTGGAACACCCATTACAAGAGGGAAGTCATCGTCCTTTTTGTTTGTAACTGCAGCTTTGAATAAAGAGCTTAACAGGAATGACACGACAGCGCCATCTAGCGGTCCGATGACTGCTGCACACTGCAGAAAAGTAGTTTGCGGGACAGAGATTCTTTTTTTTTTTTTCTTGGAAAACAAGAGCAACAAAAAGCATCGTTTGTGTCAAAATGAAAAATAAATCACATCTCGATAAATAGAAGAGGCCCGACAGAAAGAGCAGGATAAACCGTTTTCTGGTTTTTATATATATCACGACGAGTCAGCACTTTATGAGTGACCGTAAAAACAAAAAGAAAGATAGATTTATAGTGACGCTCAGAGCAGCAGGGTTAAGACACGTCTGAGGTCGATATGAATCATAACACAAAGTGTTTTCCACTGACGGCAGCATCTCTACTCTCTCTACACTAAATTATAGTTAATTAATACCAGACGCTGACACAGTGCACAGTCATAGCAGCGGAGGACTGTTGAATTGTGACCATGAAATGCATGCATTCACATAAAGAGAGGCTGCAGACAACCCAAGTGTCCCTCTCTGGCAATGTGCTTTGTAATGTAATAAATGAGAGGCCTGTTTAAAAAGGAGCTAATCTGTGTCAGGCAAAGACTGGTGGGGGGGGGGGGGGGGAGAAGAGGAGTGTAGAGCAAGAGGGAAAGTTTCCTGCTGACCGACAGACCTTGACTCTGTGTTTTTGTGTGTGTGTGTGCGTGTGTGTGTGTGTGTGTGTGTGTGTGTGTATCCCAAGTTACACACACAGTTAGTGTGAAGTTTTCGGTGCACGTGACGGTTTCAATGGCAAAATCTTTCGCTTTGTCAGATTTATAACAGTGAAACACGTTGGAGGGAGAAAGAGGAAGGGGAGAGACAATAGTTAATGACAACAGCAGGGCAGACCGAGAGAGAGAGAGAGAGAGTGTGTGTGTGTGTGTGTGTGTGTGTGTGTGTGTGGGGGTGGAAGGGCACCCAGGGGAGAGAGCATGGAGAATTCAGCACAGACTGCCTTTGTTGGGCTGCAATCAGCCGGAGTAGGAAGACATTTACAACATGGTTTACGGCTGTGT